>NC_056744.1:768665728-768798228 GCF_019279795.1 Protopterus annectens
GACTATTTAATTTCCTGTAGTCCACACAGAACCTGGTGCTGCCATCCTTCTTTGGTACCAGCACCAATGGGCCATTGGGGAGGCCCAGCGACTGCTGGATTCCTGGATTACCCCTAGTTACAACATTTCCTGTTTCTCCTCCCTCAGAGTCTGTTTGACTCTCTTAGTCACCCTATCAGCAGCCTGCTTAACAGGCCTTCAAGGTCCTGTATCCACATGGTGCTGCACCAGGTGGGTGCACCCTGGTTTCCCAGTGAACATGCCCCCAAACTCTTGTAACACTGCTCGGATTTCTCAAACCTGTGTAGGGGAAAGCTGCTGGGATACTGCTGCTTTAACTGAGATGTCAGTGCGAGCCTTACTGAGGAGATCAGTCACCAGACCCCCCTCAGACTCCTCTTGCCATCCTCTGTAAATACGCACCACAAGGGCCTGTCTATCATGGTAAGGTTTCATAAGTTCATAGGCATGTACTTAGCTAATGGCCCTGGAGGCTTTACAAGCCTAGCCCATAGAAGTGCCCTGGCATCGTGGCCGCCCGACGTTAGTTCCCAGCGCCTTTATCAAGTGATCCCCAGGGTGAATTTTCTATTACCCATCCACTCATCAAGATTTCTCTTGAAGAGGTTCAGCGAGGTGCTCTGCTTGACATGTATGGGTATTCTATTCCAAATCATGGACAATCTCTGAGTGAGGAATCTGTCCCTCCAGCATATTCTGTTGATTGTGGTAATGAGGTTGATGTCTCTGGAGCATGTGGTAAGGAGGGATTGGGATTTCTTTAGATGTATCATTTCTAAAAGAGCTGGGTCAGACATGGCTTTGTAAGTCAAGCAGAGATTACCTCTAAGTAGGCGATATGAGACAGAGTACAGCTGGAGTCTTTTGAGTCTGTGTAGGACATGTGCTTAATGCCAAGGATCCTCTTCGTGAGGTACTTTTGTGGCCTCTCCAGCTGTTGCAGGTGTCTAGTGAGGTACATGCCAAATGGGGCATTCTACTTGATGATTGGTCTAATGAGGGAAGAGTAGACAGAGAGAGAGAGAGAGACAATAACCTCTTTCCTTCCTGGATGCAATACCCTTGGTAATGAGATGTGTCACATAGAAGGACTTTCTGACCACAGTGGTAATGTGGTGGTCGAAGGAGAGGATGCTGTCAACCTGCGTCCCCAGATCTCTTATAACGCCTTCAGTGTTCAGTGGGCTCTCATCGATGTTGTAATTAGTGGGAACTGAGTTTTTATCAAAGAGGATGACGACAAATTTTTTGGAGTTAAGCTTAAGGCCATGGTTTCAACACCAATCATTGGTCTCAGTGAGGCCTTTCTGTATGATGTCTGCATCACTTAGGGAGTTAATAATGGCTCCCAGTTTGCAGTCATCTGTGAACTTGGTCAGCCAGAGTCCCTTTGTGTTGGTCTGGACTTCTGAGAAGTAGATGCCGAACAGGAGAGGACCTAAGACCGATCCCTGTGGGACCCCACTCTTGACTGATCAGCAGTCTGACTTTGAGTCCACTACTTTCACACTATGTGTTCTATCTCTGAGCCAGTTTGCAACCCACCTAGTGATATAGGGGTTGATGCCTAGTTTGGTGAGTTTATCAATAATTCCCGAGTGAGGAATGGTATCAAAGCTTTATCCACAGCCCTGATGACTGACTCAAAGAAGTCAACAAGGTTGAGCAGGCATGATCTCCCTTTCACAAAGCTAAATTGCGTGGGGTCTAGAGTTTGGAGATTTCCTATATCTTTGTTAATCAGGTCCATGATGTTGTGCTCCATAGCCTTACATATCAGACTCATCAGGCTAATTGGGTGATACTTCTCAGGGTCTGTAGTTGCTTCCCCTTTATGGAGAGGGATGAGTGCAGCAGTGCGCCATTTGGTAGGGACAAAGCCTGAGGTGAGGCTGTGACTGATCAGGGCACACAGATGTGGTGCCAGTTTGCTTTGAAGTTCATGTAGAACATAGCCAGGGATATTATCGGGTCCCACTGAAGCTGTATCCTTGGCCTTGGACAATGCAGCTTTAACCTGTCCTGCAGTAATGCTGGGGTTCCTGGCATTCCTCCGTTATTGTGACTGGTCCTTTGGGGGGGGGGGGGTAAAGTTGGCACTGAATCTTTCGGCCAGTATGTTGGCAATATCTGTTGGCTGAGTATAGAAGGTACCATTGTGCAGTATCTCAGAGCAAATATGGATATTGCCGTGGAGGTTCTTGATAAAGCTATAGAAGGCTTAGTGATTGTTTTTAGTGTCTGCCGCAATTCTGCCTTCATAGCTGGCTTTAGAGGATTTGATGAGGGATCTCAACTTTTTGTTGAGGCTAATAAGGGAGTTCTTCCAGTCTTAATGGCAGGGGGCCACCAGATTGGCTTCCTTTTTTTGGAGGTGACACAGGGTATCTTCTCTTCCAAAAAAACAGACTCCAGGCAGGTAAGTTTATTTGCGCTTTAGTTCCCTTTATTCACACTCCAAAACGGAACATCATCAGATACACACACACCTTACCCTCTTCCCTCTTTTTATACACAATTCATTAAAACAATTGCCCCAATCAACACATTTTACAATTAAACTTGAAATTTGATTCCTCCATTTAAAAACCATCAGTAGACATTTTAAAAGTATGTAAATGTATATACACATTTTCCTATTCTTGTTAACCAAGCTAAAAAAAAATATTTTTATTTAAGGATACACTTTTTTAAAAATCATTTGCTTGTTGAAATTAATTACCTGTAAATGTAAACATTGTCCTAATGCATTTGTTAACCTTAAAAGAAACAGAAGGAACACATTCCTATTCAAATCTCTTCTGCCCTTAAATGCAATAAACTACTTAATCTACTAAAAAAAAAAAGAATATATCAGCATATGTACGCAATAAGGAGACAGGACAAAAACAACACCCTATATAGACATAGTATGGGATGTAAAGATTTTAGGAAGTTTCTTTTTTGTGTGTTGGAAAAGGTGGGGAGACAAGAGAGAGGAGGTAACTGGCCCTGCTTTTTGGAGTATAGGGAAACATATTGGCAGGTTTTATTAAATTCAACAGTTTCCCCTGGAATCAATGACAGAATTCCATTAAGTAGTTTATTGCATTTAAGGGCAGAAGAGATTTCTAAAGGACTGTGTTCCTTTTGTTCCTTCTGTTTCTTTTAAGGTTAAGAAATGCATTAGGAGAATGTTTACCCTGTGTGTTCTTTGTGGACATTTGGTTTGGACTTTTTGCTTTTATTGTGTTTTTTGGAGGAGAGCATCTTGGTTCTGTTGGGTATGGCTAGTTCCATGCATTTGTGTACATGTTCGTACAATGCACTGGTGTATGATTCGGCAAGCATGCATTTATTGGTATGGGTGCCGTGAAGTTAGCCACCTTTGTTTTTAGGAGTCGAAAGTCTGCTTTGGAGAAGCCTTTCAAGGTGGTTACCTTTGCGGGGTGTGTGGGCGAGATGTGGATTTCCATGGTGATTAGTTTATGGTCGGATCTGACCAGGGAGGGATTGACTATTGGTGTAGAGCAACGGTCACCCATGTTAATGATAACCAGGTCAAGGATGTTGCTTACTTTAGTGGGGGTCAGAATGAGCTGGTCCAGGGCATTGGAAATGATGAATTCCAGGAAGCGTTGGGCCAGTGTATTGGTGCTTGAGTAGTTTTCCCAATTGATGGAGGGGTAGTTGTAAGACAGTGTTGGATTGCACCTTGACAGATTCCAGGGTGCTTAGGAATATGGAGTGAGAGTCTAGGGACATGGTTGGGCACCTATAGCATGCTATGACCTAGATCACCATCTTACCCAATGTTAGTTGTACCTGAAGTATCTCAGATGCTTTATGCTGGGCTACTAGTCTAGAGGTATGCATATCCTTTATGAATATGGAGACACCACCACCTTTGGTCCATGTTTTGGGGTCGTCCATCATGTTAACATGGTACAATTTGTGCCCCTGCCTCCTGTGTAGCAGTTCTACCATGTAGTTAACATCACTGACCTTCGTTGCCACCTTGAAGGGTCCCTTCAAAGCTGCCTGCAGCTTGTTGTGTCTGACAGGAATGAGAACCATAACCTGCGGCCCCATAGCATACTCTCTAA
Source organism: Protopterus annectens (assembly GCF_019279795.1). NCBI lineage: Eukaryota > Metazoa > Chordata > Ceratodontiformes > Protopteridae > Protopterus > Protopterus annectens. The sequence continues at coordinate 768,669,835 of NC_056744.1, forward strand.
CTTGAGTATTTCTGTCATACCAGCCTTTTCCTGCTGTTGGGCTTCTGCCAGGTTCTCCTGGGCCACGCCCATGAGTTCCCTGAGCCTTGTCCTGAGAGTTAGGACATATGCCACAACAGACTCCTTGTGGGATTCACACTCACCCTCCCACTCATCTCGAATCAAATCTAGAAGTCCCCTCACCCTATGCCCATACAGCAACTAAAAGGGTGAAAAAACAGTGGAGTCCTGGGGCACCTTCTCTGTAAATAAACAGATGGGGCAAATATCTGCCCCACTCCCTCTTAAACTGATCTGCAAATGTCTGTAGTATGGTCTTTAGTATAGAGTTTAACCTATCCACTAGACCATTAGTCTGGGGGTGGTAGGGGGTAGTCTTTAGGTACTTCACCCCACAGTGCTTCCACAGACAAACCAGCAGGTCTGACATGAAATTGGCACCCCTGTCAGTCAGTATTTCTTTTGGGAAACCTACCCTGCTGAAAATCTCTAACAAAGCATTTGCCACATTTTCTGCCTCAATGGAGGATAGTGCCACCAATTCAGGGTATATTGTAGCATAATCTACTACTACTAGGACATACTTCATTCTTGTGAAACTTGGGGTACTCAGAGGCCCCAAAATATCAACAGTTACCCTCTGAAATGGCCCCTTAATTACAGGCAAAGGCTTCAAAGGAGCTTTGATGTTGTCTCCTACGTTGCCTACATTTTGGCACTGCTCACAGGTACTGCAGTACCCTGTAACATCTCTGAAAATCCCAGGCCAATAAAAGTTCTGCATAATATGTTTCCTTGCAGGCTTTATTTCCACATAATCTGCAAAGGGAATGTCATGGGTTATGGCTAGAAGTGCCAGATGGCAGGCTCTGAGCACTACCAACTGCTGTATTCTCTCACTCTATAGCCCCCCTCAGGGGTCCACTCTCTATACAGTAATGCTTTGTCCCAGTATACAGATTCCCCCTTTCCTTGACAATCAGGTGCCTTACTAGCTGCCTCCCTCAAGCCTTGTAATGTAGGGTCTGAGAGCTGAGCCTGTCTCAACTCTCTCTCTCTTTGTACCCCTTCTCATCTCCCCTTCCACAGGAAGTCTGGTATCCTCTGATAGTGGTGCCTCACTGTCAGTATGAGTACTACTACTCACCTCTGCCTTTGCAGTCACTCTGTCCAAGGGAACATAAGTACCCACAAGCAGCTGTGGCTCAGCTTCAGTCTCACTGCTACAGGGTATCTCCCTCCCTGAAGTAGCCACCTCACCAGCCCTGGCTTCAAGTGTGTGGTCTGTCTGGGTCCCCTCCAGCCTACCAGGCCCACATGCTTGTCTTCAAGTCTGACTGCGTGTAATTGCATGCACACAAGGTACTGCATTATCAAAATAATTCCCTATCAGGACATCTGCAGGGATATCCTCAAATACACCTACTTGCTTGCTTCCCTTTCCACCCTCCCAGTCAAGGTGAACCCTAGCCAAAGGTATTTGTAATGAGGTTCCTCCTAAAGCTCTGACTGGAGTAGACTGCCCAAGCAAGTAGTGCTCGTCATTAACCACTGCAGGTTCCACAATGGTTAGGTCAGAGGCTGTGTTTCTCTTAGCAGTGACCTGTTTTCCATCTACTAAGATGGGATATAACCTCAAGTAGTTTGGTACCCTTGTTGTCACCAGACAACTTACTGTTGGCATTCTGTCATTCCCAATTACTGGCTTCCCCACCTTGCCTCCATGGACATCTATATGCTACATGGCCCCACTGGTTACATTTAACCTTTGGTTCTGGATGTATACCTGAACTAGTGCCTTCCTTTGCTACTAATGGACTCAGTTAGAGTGGTTTAGGCTGCCCACCATGGGTTCCCTTAGACCAATGAGCACCACTGTGTATCCATTTCCTATGCAGTGATGCCCTGCTTGCTAGGCGTAGGTCTCTCTTTTTCTCCAAATCATCTGTGGTATTACATTCCCTATCTGCTAACCAGATTATCATGTTCTCCGGCAAAGTACTAAGGGCTTGTTCCCTCACCAAAATGTCTGCCAGCCCTTCAAAAGTGGTGACCTGATACCCACTCACCCATCTATGAAAATAAGTGCTTAACTCAGCAATATATTCACACACACACTTTCATCAGCCTTGTGTCTATGCTCACGAACCTTTTTTCTATAAGTTTCAGGTATTAACTTAAAACATTCTAATAAACAATTTTTAACAGTATTATAATTTAAGCAATCTGTATCAGACAATTTAGAAACAGCACTTACAGCTTTACCATGGAGTAAATGAGTCAGGAACCGTAACCAGAGCCCTTGGTCAACATTATACTGTTTGCATACCCTTTCAAACATATGAATACAACTATCAAAATTATTACCCTCTGTAAATTGTAGAAGAAATTAACTGACCTTTGTTGCTTCTGGGGTTTGGTTGCTCCCTTCCCCATTACCTCCATGACCCTGGTGAAGAGTCAGCTTCTCCTTTTCATGTTGCCTCTGCCTCTCATTTTCTTCAGCCTCCAGACATCTCAGTTTCTCTGCTGATTTTAGTTCTAACTGTTTGGCCTCCAGTTCAAGTCTCTTTAAATCCAGATGGATTTTTTAATCCTCTGAGGCAAAGTTGGACTGTCCATTTTCTGCGAGTTGTACATCCCCAAGGCCAGTCTGGTTGTCTGCCTGGTTGCTGGTCTGTGATGCATCTGTGACTAAGGCTGCAATAATTTCTGCTTTAGTCAGGTTAGCATGCCCCAATCCTTTGGCTAGGCACATCTCAGCCAACTGGCTCCTTGTCAGCTTGCCGTACTCCTCTGCTAACACCCTTGCCTGCTCTCCCTGACTAAGCTAACAATAAATAAATAAAACTACTGTGATGTAAAACTCTGAATGTTCAAGGTGTGGCTGCTTGAGAGTGCAAACACCTTCTTTAGTGACCACTGTTTACAGGCTACAGGAGTTCAATATCCACACCAGTGAATATACCAATATGTGGATATCCCATCACTGCCAACCAATAAATGTGACATCCCAGCATTGGCCTGGTAACAAAGGAGTCTCAATCCTCACCATTGGCACCAGTGAGGGATGTACAGTGACAGGATGACAAGGTACACACAGTATTACCTGATGCAGCTCATTGCACCAAGTGCAATTTCCATTAAGAGCACACAGAGACCAAAGTCAGTCTTGGGCTGGTTTCTCCCTCTTTCTTCATATCCCATGTAAGACTCCCCACTGGCACAGCTATAGAGTTGAGATCTCAGCTGAGCGGCCAAGCCAAGACCCTCAGCACCCTCTCTGTCCAACCAGTGCTTCGTGTCCCTGCCCAAGTAGCTGACGCACACATTCTTTGAGGTTTGATTTACACACACGCACACACCTGGGGAAGGTTGGCAAAAAAGAAGTTATGTACTCACCATAACGTTCTATGTTTGTAGTCCATCTCGCCCTTCATTCTTACATATGGGTTCGGAGCCAGTCCTTGGCTCCGACTCGGCCTTTTTGCAAGCTCAGTGTCTTCTAGTTAGCTTGCGGCTAGGTAGGTATCCCATGGTGCACCAGTACAAGCCCCAGATCTGGTGTGCTGCTAACTATAGAGAGAAAGAACAAAAACTATCCAGACAGAACAATAATAAAAGGTCTCCACTTATTAAGAAAAAATTTTACTGTCTCCAGATCCTTCCAGGATGGGGGTAGGAGGGTAGGTTCGTAAGAATGAAGGGCAAGATGGACTACAAACATGGAACGTTATGGTGAGTACATAACTTCTTTATGTTCTATAGTCCTATCTTGCCTTCATTCTTACATATGGGACAGCATCCCTAGCACCTTATTCTTGGATGGCTCACAGAAAAATACTCCTGAGTACCGTGGAACCAAAGGAGGCTCTACCCCTAGAGGTCAAATCCAATTTGTAATGTGAAATAAATGTGTGAGGGGTAGCCCATGTTGCTGCTGCACAGATATTATCAACTGGAACCCTGGCTTGAATGGCTGCGGAAGAAGACTGAGATCTCGTGGAATGAGCCTTAATTTTGAAAGGTAAAGGCTTACCATCAGAAGGATAAATGTAAGATATACAACTGGAGATCCAAGAACCAGAGAAAAAAGCACCAAAGGGACCATGGAAATAGATAAAACCATCAACAATAGATCGTGTTGAGCTCTTTTATCAAAAAAACATGACTTCATCAGAACTGGAGATCCAATTAGAGAGGGTCACTTTGGAAACCGGGAGACCTAATCTGGAGTTGGAGAAGGAAACAAATAATTGGTCTGACTTCCTGAATTCCTTGGTCCGGTGTAAATAGAACTGTAATTATCTGTGAATGTCCAACTGATGGAATCGGTATTCTGCTGTGTTGGAATGATTAGGAAAGAACACCGGAAGCTCTATAGTTTGGTTCAAGTTGTTATGGGAGCACACCTTGGGGACAAAGGATGGATTAGTATGAAGAGATACTCTGTCTTTGTGAAAAATCAAATAAGGGGGTTTGACAGACAGTGCTTGTAACTCTGAAACTCGTCTAGCAGATGTGATTGCCACCAGAAACAATGTCTTCCAAGACAGAAATTTCAAAGGAGACGAATGAGCTGGCTCAAAGGGTGGAGAAGTTAATTTGGATGGAACGAAGTTCAAATCCCATGAGGCAACCGGTTCCTGAAAGGGAGGTCTCAACAAAGTGACACCTTTAAGGAAGGTCTTACACTACCTATGTGACATCAGATTGAACTCCTGTTGACCCAAATGAAAATTTGAAATTGCTGCCAACTGAACCCTAATTGTGGCAGCAGCCGAGCCCTGGTGAAAAAGTTCAGACAAGAATTCCAATACCACCGGAATAGATGAAGTATAAGGGTCAACATTCCTTTCCTCAGCCCAGATAGAAAACTTTCTCCATTTACTGGTGTATAACTTTCTAGTGGAGGGTTTATGAGAAGATGTAAGAATGTGAGTCACAAGGGTGAGAAATCTGGAAGCCTGACTAGGGATGGAAATGGAGCAGCCAATCTGTCAAACTGAGGGTGTGGAGGTTGGGATGAAGAGAGCCTGACATGTTCGTCAATAGATATGGCACTGGGTCCAGAGTCCATGGGTCATCTACTAGGTGAGGCCCGAGGAAGGGGAACCAAACCTGACGAGGCCAGTAAGGAATGATGAGGATCAATTTGCTTCCCAGAAGTTTTGCTTTATGAATAACCTTGGATATGAGAGAAAAAGGTGGGAAAGCATAAAGGAGACCCAGGGGCCAATCGTGAACAAGTGTGTCTCTTGGTGACTCCCCTGGAGGGGGGATAAGAGAAAGGTAGCTGCTGCATTTGGAGTTGATCTGGCTGGCAAAAAGATTGCAGTAAGGCTGTCTCCATCTGCGGAAAATCTGTTCCGCTATTTCCTGCTTCAGAGACCACTCGCGAGGCATCAAGATTGCCTGGCTGAGTTTGTTGGCTATTACGTTGGTTGTCCCCGGGATGTGCATCGCCACAAGAAAGCGCTGGGAAGATATCACCCATTTCCAAACCCGAGTGACCTCTCGACAGAGTGGGTATGATCTGGTTCTTCCTTGTTTTTTGAGATACCATACTACCAACATGTTGTCTGCTTGTATTGCAATCGTGCCAAGAGGAAGAAGGTCGTGGAGTGCTTGCAACACCAGGAGCACTGCCCTCATTTCTATGACATTGATATGCAGGGTGGGCCTCGTGATCTTGCCATGGGCCTTGGACAGTCCTGCCTAGATAATGCCCCCCCCCATCTGTGAGGCATCCTTGGTCACAGTGGCAACGGGTTAGCGAGGGAGGAATGGGGTGCCTGTCATTAACTGGTTGGGTTGGATCCACCAACTGAGGTCCTTCTTGCAAGACTCTGTTAACAGGATGTGGTGGTATAGAGACAGTTGTTGGAAGGACCACTAGGACGATAGAAGCCACTGAAGAATCTGCATGTGTAGTCTGGCTAAAGGCACTAGTAATATGGTGGAGGCCATGGTCCCTAGAAGTTTCAGTACAGTCTTTACCTTGACTTTTTGGAGGGGGAGAAGATGGTGAATTTGTTGTATGAGAATCTGTGCCCTTTCTAATGGAAGACGAGCCAACATGGCTACTGTGTCTATTTCTGTGCCTATAAAAGTCACAAATTGAGAGGGCAATAAGGCAGGCTTTACCCAATTTATAGTAATCCCCAACTGGGCACAAAGTTGGATACTGGTGTCTCTGGTTTGAAGAAGTAGATGCCTGGTGGGGGCGGTCAGGAGCCAGTCCAGATATAGAAAAACTTGGAATCCTAGACGTCTCAGGTGAGCTGTCACTACTGCCATACACTTGGTGAACACCCTGGGGGCTGTGGTGAGACCAAAGGGCAGAGCACGAAACTGGTGGGGACTGGCTCCCATGATAGTAAGCGTCTTGGGGGTCTATTGAGCACATCCAAGTGTCTTTCCCTAATAGAGGGAGTATAGACTGCAGTGTCACCATTCGAAACTTATCCTTCTTTACGGATTCATTTAGTTTGCTGAGGTCTAAGATGGGCCTCCAGTCCCCTGTATGTTTTGGCACTAAAAAGAATCAAATCCTACTTGGTCTGTGGGGATGATTTGGATGACTCTGTTTGCGAGCAGCTTGTTCACTTCTACAGTTGCTTGATCCCTGTGACTGGGTAGAACATCCGGGATCCTCTTGGAAACATGAGGTGGAATAGAAAAGGGTATGGAGTAACCTCTTGTGATAATTCTTTGTACCCATTTGTCTTGAGTGCAACTTAGCCAGACTTCCGGATACAAAGAAATGCGACCCCCAACTGGCTCCAGAGAAGCACAGGTGGGCCCCACATCAGGAGCGCTGATAGGGCCAGCCTCGAAATGAATCTTGGCATCCCTGGTTTTGTGGTCCACCCCTGCCTCTAGGACGATGTCTACCATTCGCTCCTCCTCCTCTGCCTCTGAAGGAGGAGTCACCCTGTGCATCCTGGAAAAACCTCTGGGACTTCTTGAATGACATTTTACCACCTCTCTGACCCTTGGGATATGGTCTAGAGGGGACGGTAAAACGTACTCCCATGGCAGAGTGTGTTTTCCCTTCTTCATGCACCTGGTGAGTGTGTCTTTTACCTTAGGTCCAAACAATGAAGAACCGTCAAAGGGGGCATTGGTAAAAGTAGACTTGAATGGCTCCGCAAAATTACACATCCAGGAGTGCCTCTTTAGGGAAACTCCTGAACCCGCCACCCTGCTCGCTCCATTGGCTGCATAACAGATCAGCCTCATGGACGAGTTAATGGAATTCAAGGTGGACAACTGACCAGACACCTTATCAGGGACACCTTCAGTGGATGTACCTTGTAGAGTCTCTCCTAACTTCTTCAGGAGATCTCTCTGAAGCCTTGTAAAGTGTGTTAGGTAGTTCAGCGATCTGAGAGTGAATGCCAGTGATGAAAAGATACGCTTCCCATACCTGTCCATCGTTCGAGACTCCTTGTTCGGTGGATGGACAGATGAAGTCTCCGCTAGTTCCTTCTTAGTGGCCGCCGCCACCACCATGGCATCTATGGGAACACCCTTTGACAAAAATTCCTTCTCCTTGGGGGCTGACAGAAATTTATTAGGTCTCCTGGGGACTGGCTCCATGGCATCAGGAGTTTCCCACACCATTCGACTAACAAGCTCTAAAAGTTCATTAAAGGGTGGAGGCAACTAAGAGGCTGAAGGTTGAGACCCGAAAGCCTTCAGGTACACCGACTCCTCATCAGAAGGGGTAACAGTGGGACAGCCGCACCTCTGCTTGAGGATCTCTAAGATGTCCAGGAAGGTGACATCATCAGAGCACGACTTGGGGGACCCTTCTGACTCCTCGAGGTCGGTGCCAGAGGTAAGAGACTCATCCTGGTAGTCTACATGCTTCCTCTTGCATGTCCTCTTCCGCAGGGGCTCCTTGGAAGGGTATTCCGGGGAGGTCTTGGAAGAGTGGGGGCCAGCAGCCGGAGGCTCCTGAGGCTGCGGGTCTCTGCTGTCCAGAGAGAGTAGGTGCTGAGACGGAAGTCAGTGCCTAAGGGGGAAGAGTGTCGGTACCCCTGGGTGGAGCTGATGGTCAGGACAGCACACTCCTCATCATCTCAAAGGCCGACCTCTCCAGCTCCGAAGACCTCCTGGCTCCGACGAGACGGAGGACGCTATTGGCTCCAAGATAGATGTAGGGTCCGAGCTCACCCTAGCCAATGCACCACGAGGGAGACTCTGAACCGAAGAGGTCTGGTTCCAGGCATCCCTATTGGGGCCAACTGGGGAGCTTCGGCTCCTAGACATCACGGACAGCACCAAAGGTGTCAGAGCGGAACTCGGCCCCAAGACAACCTCAGGGGGAGCTGGAACCGAGGGCTCCACAACCAGCAGTACTGAGCACTTCAGCTCCAAAAGCCCAGCTCATCTCGGAGGAGGAATCACAGAAGGGGTAATGGACTCAAGTGGCTCCGGAACCGACTGGGTCGGAGCCAAAGCATTTTCGGTAAGGCAGATGACTTCAGCAGTCTCAGCACTACTCTCTCCACATCTTTTTCCGATAGGCTCCTGGAAGATTTGGAAGACAGTGTGGGAGATCTAGGCCTCTGTAATATAGAGGACCTTAATGTAGGGGAGACCGGCAAAGGATCTTTAGACTGGCTCCGATGTCTGCTATCAGTGCTCGGATCCAAAATGCTTGGTGCTGACACTGTAGCCATAGTAGCTATGTCCTCAATCGGTTCCGAACTCAGTGGAGCAGAGAAGGAAGAAGACTTATCTGGTTTGGAAATTTTGGGAGGTGGTTCCGATGCACCAGACGGTGCCGGGGAATGCCTCTTAGAAGGTTTTGTCTTTTCTTTCTTGGAACCATACGATTTAGAGGAGGAAGACGAGCTGGCCAGGTCTTCCTCAAAAGAGGGCTTAAGGAGACCTTTCAGTATCAGTTTATTCTTTCTCTCCTGTAATACCCTTGCACTGAACGAGTGACAAAACAAACACGTTTCTTAGAAATGGATGGCCCCGAGGCAGTACACACAGTTACTGTGGCCATCGGTAATGGACATCTTCTGCGAGCATTTCACACACTTTTTAAACCCGGAAGGTTTATGATCTTTTACCTCCTTAGACATATCACTGAAGATGCAGCCAAAAGGACACAGCCAAACACAGAGAGAGAGGACTAGTCCCTCTAACTTAAATGGGCCTAGCCCTTACCGCACTAGCAATCACACAACCACGAGGACTAGGTCCTCTAACTCAAATGGGCCTAGCCCTGGGTAGAAAAGGAAAGGAAGAAACCTAGGTCCTCTAACTCAAACGGACCTAGAAGTAGGATAGAAGGTCAGAAATAGCAAAATTAGTTACATACACACACACCAGAAAGAGTGTCTATACAATAACTATGCCTTAGAACTATGCCTTAGAAGCGATAAGGATTGACAAATCAGGAACCCTTGTCAGCTAAGGTAAATCCGGCAAAAAAACTATGCAGACTACTCCATAAAAAACTAGCTTAAGTTAACAACACAGCACACTAAGAACACTAAATAGCTAAGCTCTAAGGAATACTGCACACAGAGGTTAAATTGAGTGCAAACGCGCCTTAAACACTAACTATTAAACTACCAATATCTGAACTAACTAACCCAGTAAATAACAACTAAAAGTAAAATGCCCGGAAAGAAACTAAACTAACACGCAGGATACCAGTGAAAACAACAAGGCCAAGAGCCAACCAGTTCTCGACAATAATTAGCTAAACAGAGGAAAAAAATACTGAAAATGACGAAACTACTCTAATGATAGGAAACAACACTAGCAAATGCTATATAATTCTATATAAAGCTGAAAATAGCACAAAATAGCAAAAAATCAGCAAAATGTGTTACTTAGCCATGGCCAAGAAGAAGCACATGTGGATGCGGCAAATGAGATCTGGGGATTGTACTGGTGCACCATGGGATACTTACCTAGCCACGAGCCAACTAGTAGACTTTGAGCTTGCAAAAAGGCTGAGTCTTGGCTCCAAACCCATATGTAAGAATGAAGGCGAGAAAGGACTACAGAACATGGTTTGATAGCTATGCCCCCTTTTGCCCAGACTATAAGGTAGTTATCACTGCCACCAGCCAGCTCTTATCAGCTACTTTAAGGCCCTTAACAAAGGGTGTCCAACCTTACTGTGTAATGTTATTACTAATACAAATGGTAGTTTGACCAAGAGCAAAGTTACTAGAAGTGGCTCACAGTGCCACCAAATAAATAAGCAAGTACTCTCAGAAGTTAAATATCTCTATACAGATCAGCCACAATGAAATGTTTAAATGTATTTAATAAATAAAAGAAGACAATACTAAATATATATTTAAAGTGACAGAGTTCAAAATGACAGGAACTATTTAAAACAACATTGCAGAACAATCTCAAACAAATAAGAAAAATATCTAAACTAAGCTTTGCTACATTCCTGACTATATCTAAGAGAATTACTAAACCCTAGTTAACTTACTTACAGAGCAAGGCAGATGTGGTGAATAGATCTTCTCTAGTTGTTGTCAGGTCAAAAACAGAATGCAGACTGCTGTGTGTCACTCAGAGACTTCTTAACTATCTCAAATATTACTGCTGGGATAAGCTTGCAGAATGACAATTTCTTGTCATCTGACTCTATCCCAAATAACCCCCCTCCCACTGCTGGAATCTGGTAGTATTTAGCATTTACCTGTGAAAATACACAGACAAGGGCATTTCCTCAGATCTTGGTAGATGCTGGAAGTCATAAAACAATAAAAGACTTCCAAGACAATACAGAAAGTTCCCTAGTTTTAGACATTTGTGTGTTTTTGCTGCCATAAAGTAATTTAATTTCAGCTATTTTTCTGAAATTTACCAGACTGAGGTTAACCTCCTGTATCCCAGTTTCCACTGTTAAAATATATACGCATACATAGTTACAATAGTGCCTGTACATTTCTGTTCTTTTCCAGTAGGGTACACTGTGATTACATTTCAACCACCACTTTGTAAAATACCTTCAAACAGTTTGATATAAACACGACATACAGTTCTAATACATTTGTAACACATGCATCTTACATACATCATGTTGATATTCACAAATGACATATAAATATTTACAAAATTCCAGATAGCTGATCTGGCAGTATCTTCCTTTGTCACACTTCTTCCCCCCACATGACCCTTGAGAAATGCTGCTTGAGAGGGATGAGTCAGTCTGGGAATACCGTATCCCATTCTCTGTCTTGGGCCTGCTGACCCCACTACGGTATTGCACTGTCATATCAAATGCCGCGGTACCAGAATACATTTTTTAAACTTTATGATGTGTGGCGAAGCTGATACTGTGGCGTTTCTTTTTTATTTTCATATTTATTTGAGTGTTTTACAACTTGTTATACAATCTGCACAGACAGTCACAGTACCACGTAAAAGTTGTCCAAATACTGACGACAAAACAAATGTATGCTCTTAACACAAATAGGGACCTTTTCAAACAGCATAAATAAGCACTTAAAGATTTCCTTGTCAGAAATGAAAAATATCTCTACAGAAAATGCAAAAAAAGTAATTCAATATAAAATTGCAATTTAAAGACAAAAACGGCTACAGCAGTGTTAAACCTAATATCTTAAAAATAAAAAAGTGAAAAAAATGTGATATTTTCCTGTCAGGACCTCAAAATGAAGCAGATATACAACAAAAATATGCATCCTGCTAAGAGACCGCCCCTAGTGTTCAAATGACATAACAGAACTTCAGTTTCCCTGTATAAGTCACAAAACATTTTAGAAAAGACCCATAACAGCTTAAAAGCAGTAGACAGTCCCAGGGATTTTTTTTTGTTTTGATTCAGCCTTTGTTTACATTTCAGGTTTGCCTTTCTTAGCATGCTCACATTTGGCTAAGGGGGGTGGAGGAAGAGTGCCTGAAGGAAGTTTCAAAGGTGTTAGCCAAATTTCATCTCATATTGCATTTAAACTGACAACTGTTCTCCCTGTGAGCCATTCATTAGTTTAATCTGTGCATTTTACCCATTGAGAAAAGTAGCCTTTCAGGTGTTTTATGACCTGACTGCTTTTGCTACTCTAGAAAGCACATCAGTAATGCAAGGCTTTTAAAACATTAGTAAACAGAGTTTTTTGTTTCTTTCATTTCATATTTTATTCTGTGGTGATTGTGAATCCTGGCAATCTACAATAATTTTATGACATGGCTTCTACCTACAGAACACATCTGGGTCAGGCAAACAGAAGTGGAAACCATATCTCTCTCTTTCATGTTTTACTGTATTCTTATTTTTGAATACTAGCCTGGGATATTGACTATAGAAAGCAAGTGAAGGTTGGACACTCTTCTGTTCCTTTTTCAGCTTCTAGTTTGATACGTGCTGATTTCTGAATGCTACTAGAGAAATGTGCTATTTTTTATGAGCAGGCTGCTTGTATATCTGTAGAAGCATGACTGATGCAAAATTTAAAAATTAGTATATACTGATGTCCCTTTTCCCTGCCACAACTTTCCTTATTTTAAATATGAGCCAGGAGCTGGGGGCATAGTTCCCCAATCCAGTGCAAGTTGGAAAGGAACACAAATCCAAAGATTAGTTTAGCCTGGGAGCTGAAACAAGACTTGAACTGTGGATTTACAGGATATTTAAAAGTAAATGACAATGTGGGTGGGAATGAAAATGAAGTGTCGAAGTGGGTTTTGACTTCTGTCGACTTAACTCGGACCCTAATTTTAAACACTGGGATTGTCCCTTTAAGCATACAAACACAGTAGTAAGTTGGAATTCCCAGAAGAAAAAACAGCAATAATAAACAGCAAATATATTAAAATAAAAAGTTAACATGCATGTATTATTATTATTATTAAAAAAAAAACAGAAAGAAAAAATGAAGTTATGTACTCACCATAGCATTCCATCTGTGTTGTCCATTTTCATTCTTCTTCAACAGTTGGGTTTGGATCCAACCCTCAGATCTGACTCGAACATTACTTCAGCTCATGGCCAGCAAAAATGCTCTTGAGGTCCTCCCTTACTCATAATGCACTAATACCTAAAATACCTTCAATCTTTTTTCCTGGGTTACAAAAAGTAGAAAGTACTCATAAAGAAGTTATGTACTCACCATAATGTTCCATCTGTTTGTCCATTTTCATTATTTCTCGGCTGTTGGGTTCGGATCCAACCCCTCGGATCTGACTTGGCCATTGCTAAAGGTCGTGGTAACCAAAATATTCTTGAGTTTCCCCCTTACCCATAATGTACCAACCCCAACTACATCAGATCTTGTTTGCATCCCTAGTAGAAAGTAAAAGATGGAAATTACTATGGATAAGCTATATCTGGAGCTTATATGAAAAATAAGGACATGTATGTCCCCCTAAGCACTCACTCTTCCAGAAGCCTTAAGGATAGGGGTTGATGGGAGGGGAAGAGGCTGAGGAAGAATGAAAATGGATAACACAGATGGAACGTTATCGTGAGTACACAACTTCTTTATCTGATGTCAATTTTCATTCTCTCCTCAACGGTTGAGCCAGAGTCCCCAGCTATCTAATTTCCAGGGCGGAGTCAAGGAAGGATATTCTTGAGCACCACAGAACCCAAAGATGCCCTTCCTTTGGAGACCAGATCTAATTTGTAGTGAGCAATAAAGGTATGAGGAGAAGGCCAAGTAGCTGCTGCACAAATTTCATTCACAGACATTCTGGACTGAAAAACTAAGGAAGCTGCCATGGATCTGGTGTAGTGGGCTCAAACAGGTTTTGTCAGAGCAATGCCCAATTTGTTACACACAAAAGAAATGCAATTTGTTATCTATTTAGATAGAGTAACTTTGGTAACTGGTTTACCCAGTGTTGGCTCTGCATATGAAACAAATAATTGATCAGAGATTCTGATGTTTTTGTCCTATATAAGTAAAAATGTAACTGCCTATGAACATTCAATAAATATAATACGTATTCTCCTTTGTTAGAAATTTTGGGAAAGAATACTGGCAAATTAACAGATTGATTTATATTGGACTCTGACACCACCTTTGGAAGAAATGTTGGGTTGGTACACAAGGTAACTACGTCTTTATGAAAAATCAAATATGGAGGTTTCAAATATAATGCTTAGATCTCAGAAATTCTTCTGGCCAAGGTAATGTCCACTAAGAAAATTATCTTCTATGAAAGATATTTGAGTTCACATGTAGCTGAAGGTTCAAAAGGGGATTGTGTAAGAAACTGCAGCACAAAGTTAAGGTTCCAAGGGGATGTAGGATCTTTAAAAGGTGCCCTTAAGAGTAGAGTGCCTTTTAAAATTGTTTTGCTCAAGTAAGTTATGGGACGCTACAGAAGAACCATCTATTCCAGTATGAAAACTGGAAATTGCTGATAAATGTACTCTAATAGAAGAACTAGTTCCCTCTTCAAAACAATGCCCTAGAAATTTCAAGATATTATGAATGGGAAAGGTTAAATGTTATGATTTTGAGCCCAAAAAATAAATCCCTTCCATTTGCTGGAGTACAGTTTTCTGGTGGATGGTTTATGGGAGGACAAAAGAATATGACAGACCGGAGAAGAGAGCACAGGTTGTCTGGCTATTAATGGAACTGGAGGAACCTGGCAGTCAGCCTGAGATTCAGTATGTCTGAATGTATCATACCTGTTGGGTGAGACAGAAGGTCTGGAGTTGTATCCAGAAACCAAGCTGGTTGAATTAGGTGAGGCTAAAGGAAAGGAAAACAAATTTGTTGAGGCCAATAAGGAGCAATGAGGATGACCTTGCTCTTCAACCCTGCAGCTTTCTGAAGAAATTTGGGAATTAATTGAGTGGGAGGATACGCATAAAGGAGACGGGGGGGGGGCAGCGTCCCTCAGGGATTCCTCCTGTGAGGGGATTAGGGCAAAGTAGCTGCAGCATTTATTGTTCAATGGGGACGTGAATAGATCGTAGCAAATCTGGCCCCATTGACAGAAGATTGTATTTGCAATCTTTTTGTTGAAGAACCATTCGTGAAATAAAAGAATGCATCTGTTCAACCTGTCTGCCATCACAGTGGATTTCCCCAGCATTGATAAAAGAAAGCGGTTGGAAGAGATTGCCCACTTGTACATTCTGACAGCTTCTTGACACAATGGGTAATATTTGGTTCCTCCCTGTTTGCTGATGTACCAGACGACCGACATGTTGTTCGACTGTACTGCAAATGTCCCCAAAGGGAGAGCATTCTGAAATGTCTACAATGCTAACAGCACTGCTCTCATCTCCAAGACATTTATATGCAAATTGGCTTTTGCATGGGACTGGGTGTTTTGGGCTGTTAATCCCCATATAATGCTCCTCCCCCAGCTGGGAAGCGTCCATGGTCACTATAGCCTTGGATTAAGGAAGAATGAACGGATGATCTTGTAGAACCTGGTCTGAATGAATCCACCATTTCAGATCTCTCTTGGAGATGTGAGTGATTCTTATCTTGTACAACACAGGTTGATAAAGAACTGACCACTGAACAGCTAACATCCATTGAAGAATTCTCATATAAAACCCGACTACCAATGTTATTGCTCCTGTCATTAATCTCAGAGCCTGAAGAACCAGTTGGGCTGAAACATAGGTGCTGCACATTATCTTTTTGACTTGGAGTCTTATGGTCTGAACTCTCAGTAATGTAAGAGAAGCAATAGTTGTCTTTGTTCTTTGTATTGAGAATAGCTCCTATAAACTCTAAAGTCTGAGTCAGTTGCAGATGGGATTTGTTGTAGTTTATGGTTATCCCCAGACAAGAGCAGGTCTGGAGAACCTGGTCTCTTGCATATATGAGTTGATGCCTGGTCGGAGCTGTAATGAACCAGTTATCTACATATGGAGACACTTAGAATACCTGCAGTCTCAGGTGAGCTGCTACTACTTCCATGCACTTGGTAAACACCCTGGGGGCTGCGGTGAGTCCAAAGGGGAGTACTCTGAATTGATAATGACTGGCTCCCAGACGGAAGCATAAGTACCTTCTGGACCATCTGTTCATGTTTATGTGACAGTACGTGTCCTGAAGGTCTCTAGTGCACATCCACTTGTCCTTGCCCAGAAAGAAAAGAATGGACCAAACCGGGACCCTCCAAAACTTGGTTCTTCAAACTGTCTTGTTTTGTTTGGCAATATCCTGGACTGGTCTCCAGTCCCGTTTTCTTTGCCAACAAAAAGAAACTTGAGTAAGTTCCTGATTCTATCTGGTCTGGTGGGACCTCTTGGAGGACTCTTTTTTTCTAGCAGCGTTTGTATTTGAATTGCTGCTTGGTCCCTCTGACTGGGTGGAACATTAGGGATTTTTTTTTTGGGATTGGGGGAAAAAGGGTAAAGGGTATAATATAGCCTCTGCAAATAATCCTCTGCACCCAAGTATCTTTTGTTATATCTAGCCAGGCTCCCTGGTGCAGGAATAAGTCTCCCCCAAATGTCTCCAGAGGTTGAAAATTCAGCCTTCTTTCAGGAGCGCTGGTAGGGTTTGTCAAAAAATGAATCTCTGGAACCCTAGTTCTGTGGGCCTCCTCTGCCACAGGGGCATTTTTGTCCATTAGAGTTCCCTCCTCTGCCTCTGGGAGAACCTCCTCCATGTGTGTTTTGAAAAGGACCCTGAGAATTCTTGAACCACATTTTTGACCACCTTGTTGATTCTTGGAAAAGGTTCTTTGAGGAGTTGAAAAATGCACTCCCATGGCAGTAGGGTCTTGGATAGAGTACCTTTTACCTTGGGGCCAAATAAAGATGTTCCATCAAAAGGAGCACTGATGAAAGAAGACTTGAAAGGCTCTGCAAACTCACAGAGACGCATCCGAGCGAGTGTCTCCTTATGGAAATGCCTGAACCTGCTACCCTTGAGGTTCCTTCAGTTACATGTGAGATCAACCTCATGAAAGAATTGGATATGAGCTGTAGGGTTGTCAGCTGAGAAGTAACAGATGCCTGAACTTCATGAGACACAGCACCAGAGATGGTACTTGAAAACTCCTTGATCAAATCCCTCTGATGTCTAGTAATATGTGTTAAATACTTCAGAGACCTCAAGGTGAAGGTCACTGAAGCACAGACATGTTTCCCAAATCTGTCCATCACCCCCTGTTGGGGGGGATGGGACAGTGGAACTTTCCTCAGCTAGTTCCTTCTTGGTGGCCGCAGCAATGACCATGGCATCAACAGGAACTCCCTTCTCCCAAAACTGTCCATTCACCAGGGGTGTCATTATCCTGTCTAGTCTGCGAGGAATGGGCTATATGGTGTCAGGGTCCTTTCACACCCACAGTGAGATCAAGTCCATGAGCTCATCGGCATGTGGAATCACCAAGGAGGTAGATGGTCCAGTACCAAAAGCCTCCTGGTGAACAGATTCCTCAGACGTAGGGTTGCTGGATGTCCAACCACCTCTCTTGCTTAAGGATTTCCAGGATGTCCAAGGGAGACATCTTTAGGAGGTAATCGTGGGGACACTTCGTCTTCATTGAAGTCTTCATCGAAATCTGTGTCTTCAGTGATGGCTTCTCCAGGAGGTCTAAGTGTTTCCTCTTACATGTCCTCTTCTTAGGGACCTCCTCAGTTGGATGCTCTGGGGAAGTATCAGAAGAGGAGATAATTCCCTGGGTGAGAACCTGGGGTTTTGGTACTGGCTGTTCCTTTGGAAGGAGATGGTGAAGCTCTGACTGCTGAGGCATCATAGCAGAGGACTTGAGATCTGAGGGGGAGGGACCCATCAGCACTGTTGAAGCAGAAAATACTCTTTTCACAGTCTTAAAGGCAGAATGGCTCTGACAGAGACAGAGAGAGAGAGACGATCGGACCTGAAAAGACAAGCTTCTGAACTGAGGCCTCCCCCGCCCTGAGGGCATAACCCCAGAGGTGGAAGCCAGAGCCAAGCTATCCAGTGCTGAGGCTCCAAAGTGCAGAGATGGCTCCAAAAGCTTTGCAGTCAAATGCAGCACCTCAGATTTGACAAGTAAACTATGTCTCCAGGAGCTCTCCGGATTCAATGGGACCAGAGTCCTCAGAGAAGATCTTGGATCAGAGGATAAAGTTATCCTTGGATCCAAGCCAGACAGATGAAGACAACTCGGATCCAAAAACTCTGAAACTACAGGAGTCAAAGGAGGAATTTGTAACATGGGAGCAGTACATTTGCAGATCTCCTGATCCAGCAGGTTAGGAGCCAAAGGAACACCAGTCTGGCTCTGCGCCAAGAAAATTTTCTTCAGCAGACTCTCTACAGCTTCTTCTGTAAGGCTTCTCAAAGAATGAGTAGAGTGAATGGCTGGAGACCTGGGTTTTTCTAGGAAATGAGAAGGTACCCTGTCAGGAACCGGATCCAGCGATGCAGAATACCTAGTTCTGGGTAGAAATCAGGTAGTTTGAAGGTCAGATTATGAAAGCTTCGGATCAGACTATGTCGGACCTGAGGGGTTTGACTTCATCGGATCCGACTGAGGAGGTGTTGGATCTGATAATTTTTCCTTGGCGGAAACATGAAGTTTTGCCTTTTTCTCGATTCGGGGTTGAAACCAGCTTCTTATGAGACCTCTTACTCAAGGAATCTGAAGCTGAGGAAGAGGAAGATGGCTTAGGAGAGGATGACTTTTTAACTTTTGCAGTTTTTAATTTAGAGGAAGAAGTACCCTCTGATATAGTTTCTCCAAAGGAAGAAAGACCACCACCTTTTAGGATAAGCTAATTTATGCGCTCCACCAATGCACGAAGATTAAAACCGTGACAAATAGCAATCCTCTTGTAAATGGAGGTGACCTAAACACTAGACAATGTGTGCGGGCAACAGAAATTGACAGCTTGTGCCCAGACTTAGTACATTTCTTTAAACCTGCTGCTTTATCTGCCATCTTCAACAAAATCTTGAGACAGAAAAGCTTATTATTTTTTTTAAACAGGAAAAAAAATTAGAAAAAGAGAAAAGTATAGATATATCAACAATTGTAATGAAAAACTATGACAGCGTCATAGAGGGGAAGAGGATACTAATAATAGTATCTGAGAAGTACAAAAAAATTGTTCAATAGATAGAAAAACAGTAGGAAATTTATAATTAAGGTTAAGGGATAGTAGTATAAAAGGTTTTGAAAAAAAAAAAAAGAAATATATCAAACATCTCACTAACACTCGAGAGAGATGGAAACAACATATTTTTCTTGAAGCAGCAAACGAGATCTGAGGTAATTGGATTTGGTGCATTATGGGTAAGGGAGAAGCTCTAGAGCTTTTTTTTTGTTGCCATGAGCTTTAGCAACAGCTGAGTCTGAACTGAGGGATCGGATCCAAGCCCAACTGTTGAGGACAGAATGAAAACTGACATCATCAGATATAATAATTCTGACAGCAGAAAAACATTTCTAGAGCTCAACATGAGGAACAGTGGTATCTTCAGAGGCCCTCATTCTTTGAGACGTCATTTGTGAAAAAGGGTTGGGGGGTGGAAAGTTGAGGAGGAATGAAAATGGACAACACAGACGGAACATTATGGTGAGTACATAACCTTTATCTTATGTTGTCAACTTTCTTTCATTCCTCAACAGGTGGGACAGAGTCCCCAGCTACCTGAAATCCTGGGTGGACTCTAAGGACATTCCTGACCACAGATGAGCCAAAGGCTGCTCTTCCCCTCGAGAACAGATCCAATTTGTAATGAGTAATAAAGGTATGAGGACTGGTCCAAGTAGCAGCTGCACAAATGTTGTCCATGGAAGCCCTAGAATGAAACAATGAAGAAGATGTCATGGACCTAGCTGGATGGGTTTTTAGAAGTTTTGGTAAGGATAAACCCCACTTGTTGTAGATAGAAGATATGCAATCTGTCAGCCATCTTTGCTACTGGTCAGCCCAATTTAGAATCTGCAAAGAACAGAAATAATCGATCTGTCTTTCTAATTTCTTTTGTTCTATGCAAGTAGAAACAAAGTTGTCTGTGAACATCTAATACATGCAACACATATTCACCCTTGTTAGAAAATTGAGGAAAGAAGACTGCCAGATTAGTGGAAAGGTTGATAATGGATTCTGACACCACCTTAAGAAGAAAAGAAGTGTTGGTTCGTAATGGTACTTTATCCTTATGGGGAAAAAAAACAAGTAGGAATATTTAGAAGACAACGCTGGAAGTTCTTAAATTCTTATAGCAGATGTTACGACTACCAGAAAGACACTTTACTCTAGCCTTATGGAAAAAAAAATCAAGTAGGAAGGTTTAGAGGACAATGCTTGAAGTTCTGAAATTCTTATAGCAGAGTTTACGGCTACTAGAAAGACAATTTTCCGGGTCAGAAATTTAAGACTACATTTTTTTTGCTGCTGGTTCAATGGGAGAATGAATTAAGGCCTGCAGTACCAAATTTAAATCCCATGGTGGAGTTGGGTTCTTATAGGGAAGTCTCAGTAGGACACTGCCCCTCAAAAAGGCTTTACAAAGCTTAGATGAAGCCAATGAAGGATTCTCAAATTCAATATGAAAGTTAGAGATTGCTGCTAACTGAATTCTGATTGTTGAGGGGCTAGCTCCTTCATTAAAGATTGCTGCCAAAAATTTAAGGGCACATTGTACAGGGGCTGAGAAAGGCTCACTAGGTTTCTGATGTGCCCAAATAACAAACCTTTTCCATTTACTTCTGTAAAGTTTTCTTGTAGAAGACTTATGAGTAGACAAAAGACAGGGGGAAGACAGCATCGGTTGTCTGGCTATTAAAGGAACTGGAGAAACCATGCTGTTATCTTGAGGCTTGAGATATCTGGATACATCATGCCTGTCGGGTGAGACAGGTCGTCTGGAATTGGATCCAGAATTCAAGGTGGATAAAGTAGATGAGGCCAAAGGAAGGGGAACCAAATCTGCTGAGGCCAGTAAAGTGCAAGAGGATGACTTTGCTCTTCAACCGGGCAGCTTTCTGCAGAAACTTGGTGAGTTAGAGAGTAGGCATAGAAGAGACCGAGGGGCCAGTCTTGGAGCACAGTGTCTCACAGTGATTCCTCCAGTGGGGGGACCAGAGCAAAGAAGCTGCTCCACTTGTTTAGGGGAGATGCAAAAAGATCCCAGCAAGACTGGCCCCACTGACAGAAAATCATTTCTGCCACTTTCATATTGAGAGACCACTAGTGAGGTAGTAGAATGGTCTTGCTCAATTTGTCTGCTATCACACTAGATTTCCCTGGAATGTGTTCTGCTATCTGAAAGTGATTGGAGGAAATTGCCCATTGTCACATTCTGAGGGCTTCTCAAGGGGTAGCATCTGGTTCCTCCTTGTTTGTTGATATACCAAACTACTATCATGTTGTCTGTTTTAATTGGAATTGTCCGAAAGGGAGAGAGTCATGGAAGGCCTGCAATGCTAAGAGCACCGCTCTCATTTCCAGGACACTGATACGCATATTTGCCTCTTCAGGGGACTAAATGCCTTGGCTCGTTTTCCCCTAAAAGTGCCCCACCCACCCAATCTGGGAAGCATCAGTGGTCACTATGGCCTTGGGCTGAGGGAGAATGAATGGATGACTTTGTAGAACCTGATCTGATTAAATCCACCACCAAAGATATCTTTTGCATGCTTGAGTGACACTGATGTGGGCTGACTTGTGTTGATTAGGAATCGACCATTGGGTTGACAGCACCCAATGAAGAATTCTCATATGAAATCTTGCTAGAAGAACTAAAATTAATGATGCTGACATTGGTCCCAATGTTTGAAGGATTAGCCAGGCAGAAACTGTAGTACTGTGAATTATCTTCCTGACCTAGAATTTGATAGTTTGTACACTTGAGAGAGGAATAGAAGCTGTCACAGATATTGTGTTGAAGACTGCTCCTATGAATTCCAATATTTCAGATGGCTCAAAATAAGATTTGTTGTAATTTATGGTTATTCCCAGATGGGAGGGGTCTATACTATATAAGTGAATGTAATGAATTGCAATGAACTGCGAACACTATTTAATCGACCCACAATCCCTGAAAACCCAAAATGTCGAACACACAGATCAGCGATCCGTACACACACACACAAAAAAATCAAAACATAAAATAAAGTCGGGGGCTTCGCCCACCACATCCCCCTACTTAAATATATAAATTCCGAGATCACACCACAGTGGCTGAAATGGCAAAGTCCTGAAAACGGCCCAGTGATTTTGCCTAGGAAAAAAATTGCTGCTCCGTGCTTTCGGTATTTTGCCATTTCTCATAATGACGTTCGACTAAACTACGTTGGCAATTCATTGCATTCACTAAAATAAAAGGCCCGATGGGAGCAGGTCTTAGTACCTGATCTCTTACTCTTATTAGTAGATGCCTAGTCAGGGTGGTAATGAGCCAGTCGTTTAAGTATGGAAACAGTTAGAATCCCTGCAGTCTCAGGTGAGCTGCCACCAATGCCATGCATTTCGTGAACACCCTGGGGGCTGTGGTAAGACCAAAGGGCAGTACTTTGAACTGGTAATGACTGGCTCCCAGACGGAAGCGTAAATACCTCCTGGATCATCTGTTCATTTTTATATGATAGTACGTGTCCTGAAGTTCTATCAAGCACATCCAGACATCCTTGCACAGAAAGGGCAGAATGGAATGAACTGTGACCATCCAAAACTTTGTGCGTCAAACTGATTTGTTCATGTTGCTGAAATCCAAAATTGGTCTCCAGTCCCCTTTTTCTTTATTACTAAAAATAATTTTGAGTAAGTCCCGGATTCTATCTGGTCTGGTGGGACCACTTTCTAGCAGCTTTTGTATCTCCAGTGCTGCAACTTTCCTCTGGCTGGGTGGAACACTGGGAAATTTTTGTACAGATGGAGGTGGAAGGGAAAAGGGAAATAGCCTCTGGAAATAATCATCTGCAACTACGTATCTTTTGTGATGTCCAGCCAGGCTCTCTGGTAGAGAAATAAATGACCCCCGATTGCCTCCAGAGATGGACAATCAGGCCTCCTTTCAGGAGCACTGGCAGGGTCTATCTGAGAAGGAATATCTAGACCTTTGGTTCTGTAGGCCTCATCTGCCATATGTGTGGCATCTTCCTTTTGAGATCCCCCCTGCCCCTGGGGGAACTCTCTCCATGTGGATCTTGTAAAGGACCCAGGGACTACTTGAACCACATTTTTTGTCCTCCCCGTTGCTTCCTAGAAAAGGTCCTATGAGGGATTGAAAAACCCACTCCCACTACAGGGAGGGTCTTTCCATCCTGTTCACACCTGGAAAGTGTGTCCTTAACTTTTGGGCCAAACAAGGACCTGCCGTCAAAAGGTGCACTGACAAACCATCACTTGAAAAGCTCTGCAAAATCATACAAGAGCATCCAGAGATGCATTCTAATAGAAATGGCTGAACCCGCCACCCTTGAGACCCCTTCAGCTGCATGTGATATAAGCCTCATTAACAAATTAGAAACAGATTGCAGGATAGCCAACTGCAAGGCCACAGAAGTCTTAGACTCACCTGTAGTGGTCAGAGAAAGAGATTTTGATAGTTCTTTTATCAAGTCCCTTTGAAGTCTCGTAAAGTGTGCCAGACAGTTCAGCGATCTGAAAGAGAAAGTTGCTGAAGAAGACACACACTTCTCATATCTGTCCAATATCCTAGACTCCCTGTTAGGGGGATGGACAGAGGAATTATGTGGAGCAAAGTCCTTCCTGGTGGCCACTGCCATGACCACAGCATCTGTATGCACTCCTTTGCTCCACAATTCTTTACATACTGGCAGAGCCAGAATCCAAGCTGATCTTTTGGGGATTGGCTGAACTGAGTCCACTCCTTCCATACTCGCTTACAGATCAAGTCAATAAACTCAACAGCAGTTGAAATAACCCAGGAGGTAGATGGGCCAGCATCAAAGGCCTACAGGAATACAGACTCCTCTGGTGAAGGGTTGTTGGAAGACCAACCACCTCTCTGCTTAAGGATCTCAAGGATGTCTCTAAAAGACATGCCTTCAGATGATGACCTTGGGGACCCTTCCCTTTCATTGAAATCAGTATCCTCTGTGATTGACTCCTGAGGGAAGTCTAAATGCCAGTTCTTGCACTTCCTCTTCCTAGGGATTTCCTCATTGGGATACTCCAGTGAAGTATTGGAAAAGATAGTAAAACCCTGCTGGTTAGACTGGAGACTTTGAGCTGGCTGCCCTGTGGTGTAGAATGATGCGGCTCAAAGCGCAGAGACATCTGAGATCCACAGGGAAGATCCGAAGGGGTTGGATACGTCCATCCTGCTGGAGTAGTGAAAACTTTCTTCACTACCTCAAAGGCAGACCTCTTTGGTGAGAAGAAGACAATGGAGCTGAGAACCCAGGTTTCTGGCCCATCAGTTCCTCTTGCCCGAAAAGCAATCTACCCCAAGTGGAAGTCGGCACCAAGCTGTCCAATGCCGAGGCTCAGAGGGGCAGAGATGGCTCCGAAAACATGGGAGTTGACTCAAACTCCTTAGATCTGATGTGGATGCTACATCTTGGAGAGTCATCTAACTCCAAACACATCGGAGATGGAGTATCCACAACAGTTTCGTTTCTGAAGATAGGAATATCTTCGGATTCAAACCAGACTGACCCAGAAGGTTTGGATCCAGGGGCTCCAAAATGATCGGTCGGATCAGAGATGGAGGTGGCATTGGTGGTGTGGTAGAGGGATGGGCTTCTGACCCAAAGGGGTAGGAGCTGGAAGAACACCCACCTGTATCTGTGCAGAGAGGACTCTCATCATTCTGTCCATGTCCACTTCAGTCAAACTCCTGGAAGAATGAGATGAGATGAGTGTACGTGACCTAGAGCATTGCCCTTCCAAGGAGGAGGAATGTACTCTGAAGGGTACCAGATCCAAAGTAGGTAAGTACCTAGTTCTGGGTACCATTCTCAGATCCTAAGATGTTGGATCCAAGGAGGGTTTAAGCTGGATCTGATGGGGGTCATATCATAGCCTTTGGGTCTGACTTGTGCTTCTTTTTAGGTGGCTCTGTAGAAGATGGAGTCGATGATTCAGAAGGCTTAGGAAACTTGGTGAAAGACTCCGTAGATTTTGTTTTGGGGGAATGAGTCCCAGAAATAGCTTCAGAAAAAGAAGGAAGCAAACCCTTCAATATCAACCTGTTTTTCCTGTCTGCAATTGCATGCATATTAAAATTCTTGCAAATCGTGAAATCAATTCTGGAGGTGGTCTGGGCTCAAACAATACAGACATAAGGTGTGGGAGTAAGACAAGGGCAATTTGTGTCCACACGTCTGGCATTTTTTAAAACCCAAAGAACCTTTTTCAGACATCCTGTCACAATAATCAGAAACAAATAACAGTAAGGAAAGCTCTCTCTCTTTTTTTAATACACAAAAGTGTAATAAGATAAAGTAGCTCAATCTGACCATGTCTATTTGCGAAAGTGGCAAACAAGATCTGAGGTATGTTAGAGATTGGTGCATTATGGTTAAGGGTGGTCCTTGAGAGTTTTTTGGTGGCCACGAGGTAAAGTAACGGCTGACTCGGACCCAAGGGTTAGATCTGAACCCAACTGTTGGAGAATGAATGAAAACTGACAACATCAGGTCATAAATATATAACAATAAAAAGGAAGGGAAGTTCCTTAAGGGATCTTATCTGATCTTAGAAGTTGTAATTCATCAGTGCACACTTCTGACGAGATTTTTCTGTCAAAATCCTAAAGCTGTCACAAAAACTGAACAACTTACTTTGTGACAGGGGGTTAAGCTTCCCCAGATGGTTGGAGCTTTGCCAATCTCCTGTCAGAGGAAGGGATTCTAAGCTCTAGAAATATGCCAGTGCAGGCACAGAACCTATATGCCACTGAAGTAGTGTGAGTGATTAACATCAAATTTTTTTTTTAGATTGAGAAATAAGAAGTTATGTACTCACCATAACGTTCCATCTGAGTAAATAAACTTAATTTGTCAGCAACCTGTGGGTATCGGATCCGACTTCGGATCCGAGCCGGCAGTTTTCAACAGCTTAGATCCGCGCTCCTAGCTCCTCCCTCTACCCATAAACCCCTGCCAACCCTGACTGACCTCAGATCAAGTTTGCCCCCAAGCAGCAACTGCTACAGATTTACCAATTTCAAATGTCATCTCTGAAGACAGCAAAAATGAATAATCGAAGGTCACGGGGAAGGAGGGGGGGATGGTTGCTGACAAATGAAGTTTATCTACTCAGATGGAACGTTATGGTGAGTACATAACTTCTTAATCTGAAGTAGTTAACTTCATTTGTGCAGCAACCTGTGGGACAGAGTCCCTAGCTACCTGAATCTTGGGCGGCCATCATGGAAGGATGTTCCAGAGCACTGTAGAGCCAAAGAATGCTCTCCCTCTGGAGATAATATCCAGCTTATAATGGTTGATAAAGGTATGAGATGAGACCCAAGTGGCAGCCGAACAAATATCATCTAAAGGTACCCTAGATCTAAAAGCAGCAGAGGTAGACATAGATCGGGTAGCTTGGGCACGGACTCCCTGAGGCGCGGGCCTGCCAGAACTTTAAAAAGCCAAAAGAATACATTGCGAGATCCATCGAGACAACGTAACTTTGGATACCGATTTACCCAAATTCTTTTTGGCAAAGGAGACGAACAACTGGTCGGATTGCCTATGACCAGATGTCCTGTGAATACAGAATCGAAGTTGTTTATGCACATCCAACGAGTGTAGTTTGTATTCTCCTTTGTTGTGATAGTTGGGAAAAAAGACTGGCAGATTAATGGACTGGTTGATATTAGATTCAGAAGCAACCTTAGGGAGAAAGGAGGGATTGGTCCTGAGGTAGACTCTATCCTTGTGGAAGGTTAGATACGGGGGTTTGACACAAAGGGCCTGAATTTCAGAAACTCTTCTGGCAGAGGTGATGGCGAAGAGAAAGGCCGTCTTCCAAGACAAATACTTGAGTTCCACTGAAGCTGCAGGCTCAAAGGGGGGAGCTGTCAAAGCCTGAAGCACTAACGACAAATCCCACGGAGATACCACTTCCTTTACCGGAGGTCTGAGCAGGAAGGTGCCCTTCAGGAAGGTCTTGCACAGCTTTGAAGTGATCAAGGGACGCAGATCATATCCGACATGGTAGTGAGAGATAGCTGCTAGTTGAACCTTGACAGTGGAACAGCTAGCTCCCTGGTGAAATAATCCTGATAAGAAGTCTAGCACCGCAGGTAAAGGAGCTGTGAAGGGATCCAAGTTTTGACGTTCTGCCCAGATAGAGAAAAGTCTCCATTTGCTACTGTAAACCTTCCTAGTAGAAGGCTTGTGGGCTGCAACTAGAATAGCTTTGACTGGGGAAGAGATGCCGGGAGTCCTAGCTAGGAGTGGAACTGGAGCAGCCAAGCTGTGAACTTGAGGCTGTCCAGGTTCGGGGTCGGGAGACCCAGAGGGTGGGAGATCAGATCCGGGAGGGGATCTAGAATCCAAGGCGGATTCACCAGATGAGACCAAAGGTAAGGAAACCAGGTTTGACGTGGCCAGAATGGGGCAATGAGGATAATTCTGCTCCCCAACCGACTGGCTTTCTGTAGAAACTTTAGCATCAGGGGGAGAGGTGGATAAGCATAAAGCAGACCGGGAGGCCAAACATGCACCAGACCATCTCTCGGGGATTCCCCGACTTGGGGAATTAAAGCGAAATAGCTGTTGCATTTGATGTTTGAGGGAGAGGCGAAAAGATCGCAACAGGGCTGCCCCCATTTGGCAAAAATCTGATTCACTATGTGCGGATTAAGAGACCACTCATAAGGGGAAAGGATGGTGCGAGTGAGTTTGTCCGCCAGGATGTTGGACCATCCCGGAATGTGCATTGCAATGAGAAAACGGTTGGTGGAGATAGCCCATTCCCACACACTCATGGCCTCTCGACAGAGTGGGTAAGACCTGGTTCCCCCTTGTTTGTTGATGTACCAGACAACTGACATGTTGTCCGTCTGGATCGCAATTGTCCCTACAGAAAGAAGGTCCTGAAGTGCTTGCAATGCTAACAGCACTGCCCTCATCTCTAGGACATTGATATGCAAAGAGGTCTCCGTATCATTCCACATGCCTTGGACAGTCCTGGCCGAAGAGTGCCCCCCCCCACCCGAGGCGAGAGGCGTCTGTGGTCACCGTGGCCAGGGGAGGGGCCATAGAGAAGGGGCGTCCCGTGTGGAGATCCGGAGATTGCAGCCACCACACGAGAGCCCTCTTGCAAGCCCAGCTGAGGGAAATGGGATGACTCAGAGGGTAGTGAAGAAAAGACCACTGGACTTGGAGGGTCCACTGTAAGACCCTCATGTTCAGACGTGCCATAGGTAACAAGTTGATTGCCGCTGCCATTGAGCCTAGAGCCCTCAGGACCAAGTCCGCTGGAGGAGATGAAGATAGAAGGATGGCCCGCACATGAAACCTCAGGGTTCGAAGTCTCTCTGGGGTTAAGAAGGCTACAAGATTGATTGTGTTTAACCTGACCCCGATGAAATCTATGACTCGGGTCAGGGTGAGAGCAGATTTGTCTACATTTATTGTGATCCCTAGCCAGGGAGCAAGGCAAAGAAAATAATCCCTGGCTGTACAGAGTAGATGCCTTGTCGAGGAGGTCAGGAGCCAGTCGTCCAGGTATGGAAAAACTTGTATTCCCTGGAGCCTCAGGTGGGCTGCTCACTACTAACACTTTGGTAAACACCCTGGGGGCTGAGGTGAGACCAAAGGGGAGAGCCCTGAATTGGTAATGACTGGCCCCTAGCCGGAAGCGGAGAAACCTCCTGGATCATCTGTCCATTAGAATATGATAGTACGCATACTTGAGGTCTATCGAGCACATCTAATCGTTCTCCCGTAATAGGGGGAGAATAGATTGAAGAGTGACCATCTGGAACTTTTCTTTGGTTACTGAAAGGTTCAAAAGGGAGAGATCGAGGATTGGTCTTAAGTCCCCCATCTTTTTTGGCACCAAAAAGAACCTGGAGTAAAAACCCGATCCGAGCTGGTCTGGGGGGACGTGTTGGATGGCTCTTTTTTCTAGGAGCTGCCGGATTTCCGCAGCTGCGACCTCCCTCTGATCGGGTGGGACATCGGTGAGGTGTTTGGGGAAGAGAAGAGGGCAAGAGAAGGGGATCTGGTAACCTCTGGATATGATGCGAAGCACCCAGCTGTCTGTCGTGATGGACTCCCAAGCTGCCAGGTGCCTAGAGAAACGCCCCCCGACTGCCTCCAGAGTGGAGCAGTCGGGCAACCCTTCAGGGCTGTTGCGTAGGCCAGTCAGAGAAAGGTTCTCGGGACCCAAAGTTCTTCGGGCCCCCTCTGCCTCTAGGGCGGAGTCCTCCCTGTCCTCCTCTGCCGCTGAAGGACTGGAGGTCTGGAGCGGACTGGGACTGTTGCGACTTCCGGAACCACATCTTCTTCTGTCCCTTTTGGTTCTTGGAGAAGGACCTCTGGGGAGCAGAGAAGCGGACTCCGATGGCAGATGTCTTCCCGTCCTTTTCGCTCTGGACCAAGGTGTCGCGAACGGTCTTCCCAAATAGGGCAGAACCATCAAAAGGGGCATTTGTGAAAGACGTCTTGAAGGGTTCTGAGAAATCACAATGCCGGAGCCAGGCCTGATGCCTCATGACGAGACCTGCTCCGCTGGCTCTAGCGGCTCCTTCCGTGAATGGGATAGTAGCCACATAGAGGTATTGGAAATGGACCTAAGAGTGGCCATACGGGTGGAGTACAACTGTTTGTCCTCCGCCGACATGGACTCTGGGGGCGATGCAGCATATTTTTTAATAAGATCCCGCTGCAGCCGAATAATGTGTGCCATGTAGTTCAGTGACCTCACCGAGAAGGACGCTGAACTAAACACCCGCTTCCCTAAGTGGTCCATCGCTCGGGACTCCTTGCCCGGGGGGTGGACCGAACGACTCTCCTGAGCTAGTTCCCTCTTAGTGGCCGCTGCCATCAACATGGCATCTACAGGGGGACCCATGCTCCAATGGGGCCTGTCGGCAGGGGGACTGAGGATCCTGTCAGGGCGCTTCGGGACTGGCTCCACAGTGTCCGTCTCCTTCCACGCCCTGGTGGTAATCAGGTCCACCAGGGGGTTGGCCAGAGGGGACACCCAAGAGGTAGAAGGGCCTACTTCAAATGCCTCCAGGAACACGGCTTCGTCCGAGGTCGGCTTTGGGGCAGACCACCCCCCTCTGATCCTGAGCATTTCCATGATGTCCCCAAAGGGGATATACTCGGGGGGTGACCTTGGGGAGCCTTCCCCCTCCACCAAATCCATGTCTTTGGTTAAGGACTCAGGGGAGTCCAAGTGCCTCCTCTTGCATTTCCGCTTGCGGGGGATCTCCTCAGGGGGGGGGCTGTCCGAGGAGGCCTCACCAGCAACATCCTGTTCCAAGGGAACGACCTGGGACATCGAAGCAGGCTGTCCCTGGGGCCGGGTGATGGAAGTCAGACCCAACAGAGAAGGAGTGCAGGGCGGAGCTGTGGCAAGGACCAGGGCCTGGAAGCAGTCAACAGAGCTCTCTCCACCACGTCAAACACCGAGGGAGAGCCGCTCTCTCTGGGATCCGAGAGTGGGCCCTCACTCGGATCCGACAGGCAGATCGGGGCTGGCGCCGAAGCAATCGGATCTGACGGCCCAATATGCTCCGACCTGGACAGAGCCGAAGGCATACTGAAACCCTCAGATCCGAAGCTCAGCCCTCGGCTCCGAGAGCTCGGATCCGACAAAAACGGACCCGACAGGCTCGAGGGAAGAGTTGGCGCCGAAGTACCCGAAACTGTCGGCACCAACCCACCCCCGGTTCCAAGGCTGCCCGGCTCCGAAGGCTCTGAACCCAGGAAGCGGGATGGAGAAGGAGCTATTGAGGCAAAGAAAGGGGTCGAGCTCCTCCCCGGAGGGGGGGGGGGAGCCAGGAGCACTCCCATCTGCAGTTGGGCCTGGAGGAATCTTCGCATCATCCGGTCCAAGTCTGCGTCGGAAAAGCTGCGCGTAGATCTCGAAGAGGCCACCGAGGCAGGACGGGAGTGCCGCCTCGATGACCTCAAAGGAGATCGGGTCTTCTCCTCCTCAGGACCCGGTGAAAAACAAGGGGACCGGATCCCTTGAGGGAAAAGGCTGCTTAGCCGGGGGAGCTGAAGCAGAGTCCTCGGCCCTCCGCTTGTGGTGCTTCTCCCTCCTCTTGTCTTTCCTGGCCTCCCTCTCCTCCGGGCCTACAGTGGGAGGTTGAGTCCCGGCCGGGGGGAGAGAGGCAGGAGTGGCCGCCACCGAAGCCGCGGAGGTAGCCACGGTAGGACCGGAGGCCGAAGCCGAATCTGGGGGCAAGAGACCCGCCAAGATCAGCTTGGATCTCTAGTCCTTGAGTGCCCTAGGTTTGAACGCTGCGCAGATGGTACACCCAGAGGAAAGGTGTCCAACCCCAAGGCACAGAACACACCGAGTGTGGCCATCAGCCGGTGAAAGCTTATTGCCACACTCGGTGCACTTCGAAAAGATAGATTTTGGGGCCTCAGACATTTTTAAACTAAAGAAACACACACGCTAGGCCCCAACACACACACACAGACCCCAACGAACCAGCGAGGGAGAGGGAGGGAAAAATATATAAAATAAAGAAGATTTAAGCTTAGGGAAACAGGTACAGACCTAACACACGGTACTCACACCAAAAGTACAGAAAAAAAGTAAAAATTTTTCTATTTTTCTCTCACAGAAATTCGCTAACGACGGAGCTCGAGAATCCAGCTGCTGACAACAAGCGCGGCAAACTAGATCTGAGGTCAGTCAGGGTTGGCAGGGGTTCATGGGTAGAGGGAGGAGCTAGGAGCTCGGATTTAAGCTGTTGAAAACTGCCGGCTCGGATCCAAAGTCGGATCCGATACCCAGAGGTTGCTGCACAAATAAAGTTAACTACTTCAGATCTAAGTTTATCTGCCTTTTTGGGTAATGAATATTGACAGTCAGGATTGCTACAGGCAGCATTAAATATAAACACCAAGATTGGCATACTAGTAGGTATGGGAGTGGAATGAGGTATTATTTACTTAAAACACATAATAATACTTCTAAATGATACAAACCACCCAATGTTACAGGCACCTTTGCATAAAAGTATTCCAGAGTATCCACAAAGTAAACACAAAGTCCATGAACTGCAAAGGTGAAGCTTCAGAACAGCAGCTTCAATTTAGTAAAAAAATATACTCCAAAACAGCAACCTCAGCTTAATAAGGTGTATACTCAAATTTCTCCAACCACAGAACAAAGATCTGGACTCCACTCGGCTGCAACACAGTTTTATTGGTACACAAGCGCTTTCACAAACAGCTTCTTCAGGTGTATAACAACCATTAAAATACACACACCTTATATAACACTTAAAGTCAGTCACATGACTCTGCTTAACCCTTTTTAAAGGCATATATACACATTCTAAGTGTTACTTTCTTGATCCACTCTTACAAATTCTAAACTTATATAGTATAAAAAATATATGTTAAAAGCATACGTAAAGTTCTAAAAAATTCAACATTCACCTATTCAATGGTCTCTTTTTTAATATTGGTCTTATAGGAACAGAATCATTCAGTCCATGCCCTGAACTAGCCCTTAACCTAATAATCCATTCAGCTTCTTTTTCCTCAGTCCTTGCTTTTATATCACCCCCTCATACATCAGTGAATGTTCTACATAAGACAACAAATTTAAAAACATGTTGTTCATTGGTAACTGACACATGCTTTGCTAGTGCATTAAAACTACTTCTTTTCTTAATGTGATATAGGTGTTCTCTTATCCTATCTTTTAAAAGACGATCTGTTTTCCCTACGTAAAATTTGTGACATGCCTGGCAGATAGCCAGATATACTACATGTGCTGTATCACATTTCGCATAGGTTCTCAGATAAAACGTCTCCCCTGTGTCAGGGTGTTTAAATTGTGAATCATTACAAATAAAACTACAAAAGTTGCACTTGCCACATGGTCTAGTGCCCTTTTCATTTTCTCTACCTTTCAGTTCTCTGTCTATGCAGAGCCTTCTTTTTAAATTCTTCTTATTTTTAACGCTAAATTGTGGCTTTGTGCCTACTAACTCTTGGAAAATGTTATAAAAGGAAAATTTGATAAAATTATTATGTTTTATAGGAGATTTGTAGATTATCTCTTTCTTTTATGGAGAGGGACAGAAAGTCAGTTATATGAATTCTTAGAATTCATTAATAACTCTACAGAATTTCTTAACTTTACCATGAACTGTTCTACTGATGGTATCAGTTTTTTGGATGTTTATGTAGCGAAAGATAGTACAGGCAAGACTAGCACAAGAATGTACAGAAAAACCTGCCATGCAAACAAATTATTAAGTAGAAATAGTATGCATCCCAATTTTATTTTCAGAAATGTTGCACAAAACCAGTTCCTAAGGGCATCAAGATTAAGTGTAAAAACCGAAGAATATGAGAAACGACTGATTTTGACAGGAAAAGAATTACTAGATAGAGGCTATGATAACAGAATGGTAACTAAAAACATGGAAGAT
The DNA here is from genome assembly GCF_019279795.1 of Protopterus annectens. Lineage (NCBI taxonomy): Eukaryota > Metazoa > Chordata > Ceratodontiformes > Protopteridae > Protopterus > Protopterus annectens. Next base: position 768,703,338 of record NC_056744.1, read on the forward strand.
GTGGTGAGTAAAAGAGAGAATAAGGCTAAACCATATTTCTCACAACAATTAGTGAATGGGAAAGAGAAAGTGACTCACAAGAATGTAAGGATGTGTTTAAATTATTCAAGAGATGTTGGGCTGTATACTAATATTATAAATGAACATTGGAATACATTAACATCAGATTGTAAAATGAAAGAGTTAGTAGGCACAAAGCCACAATTTAGCTTTAAAAATAAGACGAATTTAAAAAGAAGGCTCTGTATAGACAGAGAACTGAAAGGTAGAGAAAATGAAAAGGGCACTAGACCATGTGGCAAGTGCAACTTTTGTAGTTTTATTTGTAATAATTCACAATTTAAACACCCTGACACAGGGGAGACGTTTTATCTGCGAACCTATGTGAAATGTGATACAGCACATGTAGTATATCTGACTATCTGCCAGGCATGTCACAAATTTTACGTAGGGAAAACAGATCGTCTTTTAAAAGATAGGATAACAGAACACCTATATCACATTAAGAAAAGAAGTAGTTCTAATGCACTAGCGAAGCATGTGTCAGTTACCAATGAACAACATGTTTTTAAATTTGTTGTCTTATGTAGAACATTCACTGATATAAGAGGGGGTGATATAAAAGCAAGGACTGAGGAAAAAGAAGCTGAATGGATTATTAGGTTAAGGGCTAGTTCAGGGCATGGACTGAATGATTCTGTTCCTATAAGACCAATATTAAAAAAAGAGACCATTGAATAGGTGAATGTTGAATTTTTTAGAACTTTACGTATGCTTTTAACATATATTTTTTATATTTTTTTATACTATATAAGTTTAGAATTTGTAAGAGTGGATCAAGAAAGTAACACTTAGAATGTGTATATATGCCTTTAAAAATGGTTAAGCAGAGTCATGTGACTAAGTGTTATATAAGGTGTGTGTATTTTAATGGTTGTTATACACCTGAAGAAGCAGTTTGTGAAAGCGCTTGTGTACCAATAAAACTGTGTTGCAGTCGAGTGGAATCCAGATCTTTGTTCTGTGGTTGGAGAAATTTGAGTATACACCTTATTAAGCTGAGGTTGCTGTTTTGGAGTATATTTTTTTACTAAACTGAAGCTGCTATTCTGAAGCCTCACCTTTGCAGTTCATGGACTTTGTGTTTACATAATATTTATTTATTTATTAACATTTGTTGACAAAGAAAGTCCACTGGGTCAGGAACCCATTTTCAATGGAGGCCCGGGAAGAAAAGCTTCACAATTAATACAGTCAAATAAAAATATAGACACTTGACAACATTTTTTTTAAAGCAGAAATATGCAAAAATTAAAAGAAAAATTATTAAAGTAGAATACATAGACAATATAAAACTTAGTATGTATCAGAACTTATATAAACTTAGATAACAGTTGGTAGTATAGTATAGTACAAAGCTTGAGTTGTTTCTTGTTAGCATTACATGAAAAAAACATGGCAGTTCTTGCAGAACAGTTACAGTGGTAATAGAGCTGTGTTGCTTTCAGGGTAAAAGTTATTCTGAACTATGGACCTGGGTTAGAAATAAGTAGTGAAGGTTTTATGGTGGTTTCTTTGATTTCCACTGGCAATGAAGGTTATGTAAGAAGTACGTTTTTAATGCTACTTTATATATCTTTATACAGTCTATTTGGGTAATACGGAACGGTAAGGAGTTCCATTTTTAGTAATGTTATGGGAGAACAAGCATTGTCCAGCTCTTTTGCTGGGCTTGGTTACACTTGGTAGCAATTTGTTGGAGGATCTTAGGGTACGTATAGGAATACAAGTTTGTAGTATTGATAAGAGTGCTGGGCAGGTATTTGGCTTATAAATTAATTTGTGGGCTAGCATTAGTTGGGTATAGCAGATAGTTTGAGAAATCCAACCAGTTCAGTTCAGAGATTGCTTGGCAGTGATGTGAGCGGTTAGGCTTTCTTGAGGCGAGTTTTAACTATTTTATAGTAACAAGATTTATTGCTGAGGAATGAGTGAAGAATAGTAAAGATGGCACTAACATAAAGTAGAGCAGGGATAAAAGTTTATGAAGATAAAGTTTGCCAAGTTTAAAGTGTATGTTTCAAAGGTGAGTTTGTCAATTGTAATGCCAAGTAGTTTGGCAGATTTTACTATTTCTATTTCAGTTCCGTGTTTAGATAAGATTCTGGTCTATATCTGGTGGTTTTGAAGAGAATAATAAGACTTTTTTTGGCATTTAGTAGAAGTTGTGAATTGTTTAGTCATGATTCAATCTCTGTAAACGCATTCTGAGTAACTGAGGAGGTCAGAGAAATTGTTTGAAGTAAAGATTGTCGAATCATTGGCATATTGGATAATTTTACCTAGCTGAGAGACTGTGGAGGTCATTAATAAAGATGTTGAAGAGTAATGGTCCCAGAATGGAACCCTGTGGGACTCCTATGTTGTTTGACAGATAATCAGATTGGACATTATGCCACTTCATAGATTGTTGTCTATTGTTTAGATATGATGTAAACCAGTTGAGGGATTTGGGTGCGCAGCAAAGTTTTGTTAATTGGATCAGAAGTTTAGTATGTGATACTGTGTCAAAAGCCTTGGATAGATCTAATAGGATTATTGAAGTGGGGTGACTTGTATCCAAGGCTTTGTTGACAGTATCGGTGAATGAGAGCAGGGCTGTAATAGTGCTGCGTTCTGGACAGAAGCCATGTTGAGTGGGAGACAGATGATTATTATCAATGAGGTACTTGAGTAATTGTGTGTGTGTACACACTTTTCAAGGATTTTGGATAGTGGAGACAGAGTTTCTGCCTTTATGTAGTGGAGTGATAACAGATTTATTTCCATAGACGTGGAATGTATCCTTCTGTGAGAGAGTGGTTTATAAGAATACTAACTGGATATGCAATTACATTTGTTGCTAGTTGTAAATATTCTGGGGGAAGGTTGTCTGCAGAAAGAGATCATGGTTTGAGTTTTTTTAATAGTTTATATATGAGAAATATGGGTACTAGTTGCATAGAAAATGAGTGAGTTGTGGAAGGATTGGAATTTTTGTCAGGAATATGTGGTACATTGTCATTTTGTATGACATTATTAGTATTCTAGGAGTACTGGTTTGGGCTTGTTGAGGAGTCTTTGATTAATTTTTGGATGGTGGTAATAAAGTGGTTATTAAAGTCATGGGAAATTTGATTAGGGGTCGTATCAGGTGCAGGAGAGGGAGTCTGTAAAGTTACAGGGTTGAGAAAGGTGGAGACTGAATTCCAGAATTTCTTTGGATTATTTTGTAAGGTTGTTAGCTTAGAAGAGAAATAGTTAAAATTTCTTAGTTGTCTGAAATTAATTTTGTTTTGTTGTGTTCTATCTTTTTGCCAAGTTTTCCACTCCTTGTCTCTATGAAGGATGTATTGTTTGGTCAGTTTTGTTAGCCATGGGGCATGATTCATTTTTGTTCGCTTGATACATATGGGGGCTAAGCTATTAAGAGTATCCAAAGAAGAGCTTATTAAAGTAATTAACTGCATCGTGTAGGGGGAGAGTTTTTAGTGGGGGTCAGTTATGGGGTTTTAGAATGCTTGAGAATTTATTTTGGTCAAAGTGGGTGAGATTTCCAGATGTTTCAGAGGAGTGTGCATTGACTATATGAGGGTGAGTCCTGTGGGTGTATGCTGGGAGGTGGTCACTTAGTATGTTGGGTAGGGTGCTAGAGTTTAAGTAATTGTGGGGGTGGGTAACGAATATCCAATCTAAGATAGATTCTGATCCTGTAGATAGGCCATGGATGGGAGTTTTGATAAGATGAGTAAAGCTGCGTAAATTTATACTGTTGGCTGGGGAATTGGAGGTAATATTTTGCCAATTAATATTTGTATCGCCTAGAATTATAGTTTCATTTGATACGTTTAGGTTTATCCATGATAGAAATTCCTCTAAAATGGGAATGTTCTGGCATGGGAGATATAGACTACTGCAATAGTTAGGATTTTATTTGAAGAGTTGTTAGGAGAGATTCTAAGTTTTGAAAGGTAGGAATTGGTTTGGGGTAAGAAGTGAGATTTAGGGAGTTTTGATATATTAATGCAACACCGCCGCCCTTTCTGTTGAGCCTATCAGAACGAATTATGTTGTAGCCTGGGGGGAGAATTTCAATATCTGAAATATGTGACTTTAGCCATGTTTCAGTTACTGCGACAATAGTTGGGGTGTGGGTAGTTAGCTAGGTATGAAATTCGGAAATTTTACTACAGATGTTACAAATGTTTACTGTTATAAAGTGTAATTGGTGTTGTTTTGGGTTTGCGTTAGATGTTTGGGGACTGTTTGGGCCGGGGTTGGGGTGGATGTCCCCACATTTAGTAAGTGAGAAGAGAAGGTGAATTATAGTATGGGCATGACTGTTCTTAGAGAGGGGTATGGGGTATTGTGAGAGGCAGAGTTTAAGTTTGGATTTGATATAGAGAAGTTTTGTTTGGGTGACAGCAGTGGTACGAGTTGAGATTAAATAAGGAGAGATGTCTCTGTAGCTATTATTATCTGTTACTGGTAGGATGTGAGTGGTGGATAACTGTGGAGGTGGGCTTAGGCTGTGTGTATATAGAGGTGGTATGGAATAGCAGGCCTAGAAGAGTGGTGAAGGTGAGAATGATAAAAGGAATTGTAAGTGTTGCAGTGTATTAGTGATGTGAGCCATCTTAAGGAAGGTAAGCGTGAGTATGTGGGAGGAGTTTGTAGGGGGTGTTTTTGAATTAAAGGGAGGGTGTTGATGATGTAATGAATGGGAGGGCTTAAGGAAGTATAAATGTAATGAAAGAGGGGGGTGGGTGGGAATAGGGCTAGGGTAGGGTAGCTGAGTGAGCCCGGAGTGAAGCAGAGGGTGAACGGAGTGGGTTGCACCAGACCTCAGAAGCCCTAACAGCCCAAGAATCCAGCAAAAAACTATCTCCACACAGGTAAGAAGAAAAGCAAAAAAAGCACCTAGACAGACAGTATGTGTTTTAATGTGGTGAAGAAGGCAAGTGTATAATTTTAAGTATGGTAGAAGTTGGGAAGAAATAAATTATACTCAAGAAGCAAGTGTATAATATTAAATAAGACAGCAGATGGGAGAAAATATGGTATATGCGAGCACACTACTGGGGATTCCTTTGAAGCAATGGCAGAAAAGCTAAGTCAAAAGATGGTGCCTCAGTTCAGCAGGAATATCTACCCGTTCCCACAAAAACACCTCATTCTTTCTGGCTGTTGTCTGTGAAAAATAAAATCCCTCCAAGGGGAGTTGTGAGGACCAAGTTTCCTCAGAATCACAGAACTGGCCTTTGGAAACTGCAGGAGAAGAAGTCCTATCTTTGTTTATGTCAGAATCCTCTGACTCATTTTCCTCAGGAATTTCTCAGCTCAGGTAATGATTTCAGAGCACCAGAATTAATAACCTGTAATAACTAGTGACCAATCCCAAACGGGACTAATAAAACAGACGAAAATAATAAAAAACAGCCACTGAGGATGAAAACAGTGTATGAACGGTGATAAGTTTAATAACACAAAGTACAGTTTTGTACCTACCATAAATGTAGATGTTCGAGGATCCACAGTGCTGCAGTCCTAACTATTGGGTAGTCCGCTGTCCAGTCGGCCCGAATACCAAAGTATATGGCTGACGTCGGTCACGGCGCATTAGACTGACGTCAGTACGTCAGGGTACTAATGCGCATGACCGACGTCATATCCTCAGTCTTTTCTTGCCCCAGATGTCAGAAGACCCTAAAAAGACAAGGCCAAAACCAAAAAACACCAAACATACCTGCACCAAAAATATATACAACATATACAAAAGTACCAGAATATAATCTCACCTACACAACCACCCCTAAACACAGAGGGAAGGAGGGAGGTAAATTGGACTGCAGCAATGTGGATCCTCGAACATCTACATTTATGGTAGGTACAAAACTGTACTATGTTCTTCATTCCACATTGCTGCAGTCCTAACTATTGGGTAGAATCCCAAAGCAGAGGTAAGGAAGGCTGGCAAATCATAAGGAAGCAGGAGCTGATAACATGCCTTGCAAAATAGCTGTGGCAAAACCAGCCCTAGACTTAGAGTAGAGAGGAAGGTGGTAATGCTTAGAGAAAGTATGCACTGAACTCCAAGTAGCTGCCTCCAAAATATCCTTAGTTGCCACCCCCCTTAGAAATGCTGTTGAAGTGGCAGTAGCCCTAGTGGAATGAGGCCTAATCCCAGCTGGAATCTCCTTGCCATGATGGGAATAACAAAATGCAATGCAAAACCCAATCCACCTAGAAATAGTTTGTTTTGATACAGGCTTGCCCTGCGAACTCAAAGCAAAAGAAACAAACAACTGCTGAGACTGCCTAAAATCCTTAGTCCTGCTTAAATAATAACGCAATTGCCTGTGTACATCTAAAGTGTGCAAAATCTTTTCCCCTTTATTTTGGGGATCTGCATAAAAGTAGGCAAATGAATAGTTTGGTTTAAAGCCACACTAGAAACCACCTTAGGCATAAAGGAAGGATTAGTACGTAATGATACCCTATCCTTATGGAAAATCAAAAAAGGCTCAACCGCCATAAGGGCCTGCAACTCAGAAACCCTTCTAGCAGAAGTAATGGCCAACAAAAAAGCAGTCTTCCATGACAAGTATTTCAGTTCAGCAGTAGCCATGAGGCTCAAAAGGTTGTAGAGTAAGTTTCTCCAACACAAAATTGAGGTCCCAAGCAGGAGTAGGAGCTCTACGTGGGGGTCTTATATTCTTTGCCCCTCTAAGAAATTGCTTGAACAAAGGATGTGAAAACAATGGTGGGTCACAATCATAGTGAGCTGAAATTGCTGCAGCATGAATCTTAATGGAAGAGAAAGACAAACCTTTGTCCAATAACTCAGTAAGATATTGAAGAGCCACACTCAAATTAGGCTCAGAAATCTCCAAATTCTTTGCTGCAGTCCAAAATGAAAATCTCTTCCATTTTTCTGCGTACACTTTCCTTGTACTAGGTCTTCTGGCTTCCATAATCACATTTAAAACTTGTTGAGGAAGCTGAGACCTGCTGTCTTTCAAAACAGAATATGCCAGGCTGTTAGATGAAGAGAGTGAAGCTTGACATTGAGCAGACGACCGTCCCTCTGAGACAACAGGTGTGGAATCAAGGGTAAAGGCCATGGAGGCTTCCTTACCAGACTCCTCAGTAATGGGTACCAGTGCTGCCGAGGCCAATCTGGAGCTATTAAAATCATCCTTGGCTTGTCTTGTCTGACCTTTAGAAGCACCTTTGGGAGAAGAGGCAGAGGTGGAAAAGCATACACATGAAGATTTTTCCAACTGAAAGAAAGAGCATCCATTTTCCAAGCTGTGTGATGAAATCCCTTTGTGCAAAACTTTGGCAGCTGGTGGTTTAGTGGAGAAGCGAACAGATCTATGTCTGGAGTTCCCCATGACACTGTCAATTTTGAAATACATGAAGATCCAGTTTCCACTCGTGGGGATCCATGATTTGTCTGCTTAACACATCTGCTAGGGAGTTCTGTGCTCCCGGCAGAAACCTTGCCTGAAGAGTTAGTTGCAAGCTGAGCGCAGTCTCCCATAAAATCATTGCTTGTCTGCACAATGGGTAAGAATGTGTTCCCCTTGTTTGTTGATGTACCACATGACAGTTGTGTTGTCTGTTAGAATCAACACCTGCCCTGGAAGAAGTAACTCCTTGAAAGCCATTAATGCAAACTGGACTGCTAACATCTCTTTCATGTTGATATGTAGATGCTGTAGTCTGGCAGGCCACTTGTCTTGTATCCACTTTCCATTTAGATGAGCTCCCCAAGCAATGTCTGAGGCATCTGTAGTTAGAATCTGACTCGCCTCTGGCCGGGTCACAGAGAGTCCCTTGTTTAGGTGACATTCCTGAGCCCACCACAAAAATTCCTTTTGAATGCAAGGTATTATTTGAATGACAGTGTCCAAATCCTGGCAGTGCTGTGTCCACAGATTTTTGAGATACCATTGTAGCTTCCTCATATGCAGTTTGGCATTGGGAAGCACCAGAATACAAGATGCCATGAACCCTAAGGCTTGAAGGACTGTCCTTGCAGTCAGCCCGGACTGAAGAGATAGTTGATGGAAGTAACTGGAAAGATTCTTTTGTTTGTCCGGGGTTAAAAAGGCCATCTGGGCTGCTGTATTCAGTCTCACACCCAGAAAGCACATGTCTTGAGAGGGTACTAGACTGGACTTTATTTCGTTCACAGAATACCCTAGGCATCTTAGCACTGCTATGACATATTCCAAATGCTGTAGAAGGTCTTCCTTTTCTTGAGCCAGAATCAGGCAGTCGTCCAAGTAAGGATAGATTTGAATTCCTTTTAGCCTGAAGTAAGCTATCACTGGAGCCAGAACCTTTGTGAATACTCTGGGCGCAGTAGATAAGCCAAAGGGCAACGCAGAGAACTGATAATGAGAATTTCCAGCTCGAAAACGCAGACACTTCCTGCAACTTAATCTTATTGGCACATGAAGGTAAGCTTCCTTGAGATCTAAAGTTACCATCCAGTGATCTTTGCCCAGCAGAGGTAAAAGCTGTTGTAACGTCAACATTTTGAACTTGGGAATGTCCAGATAAGTGTTGAGGATAGATAAATCCAAAATTGGTCTCCACGTGTTCCCCTTCTTTGGTACTAGGAACAGGCGAGAATAAAATCCTAGGCCCCTTTCTGGCACAGGAACTGGCTGAATGGCCCCTATTTCGAGCAACAGAGAAATTTGCTTGTGAGCCTCTGTTCTTTGTAGAGGAGGAATGTCTGGCATGCCTTTGAAAGGAGGCAAGGTATGGAAATAAAACCTGTAACCGTGGTGAATGATATCCAGAACCCATCTGTCTTGGGTAATTAAATCCCAATTTTCTTTGAAAAGAGACAGCCTTCCTCCCAAAGGTGCTGCCAGGCGAGAATGTACTGGCAGCTGAAAAGGCAGGTCATTGGGTCTGCTTACGAAAGGACTGACCCCTGCCCTCACCAGAAGTCTGAGCAGGGGAACTCCCTGTCCTAGGCCTAAAGAACCTTGAGCTCTGCCCCTACCACGTCTAGACCTACCCCTAGACTGGGAATCATAAGCAGGATAAGTCCATCCCTTAGTAGGCCAATTTCTACTAAACTTCGGAGGCTGCACCTGCAAAAAATCCTTAACAGTCTGCATAGACTTAGCCTTGTCCTCCATTTTCTTTAAAACTGCTTCCACAGGCGAACCAAACAACACATCAGACTGTAAAGGAGCATCCAAAATCCTTGTTTTAACATGCTCAGCTAAATTCTGATCTCTCAACCAGGCGTGCCTACGAAGAACAGAACCAGTGGCAGCCACCCTCGAGGAGGCCTGCACAGCATCAAAACCACACTGCAAGGAATGTTTACCCACCTGTTCAGACACATGAACTAAATCCTGCAACTCTTTACACTCAATACCTTCCGCCAGAGCATCCACCTTAGATTTCAACTGTGCAAGGAGATAATTCTGATATTTTAACATGTGAAACTGACAATTCAACGCCCTCATGGCTAAAGTGGAAGAAGTATACACTTTCTTTCCCCATCTATCCAAAGCCCTTGCCTCTTTATCAGGAGGAACAGGATTTTTAACAACAGAGGCCTTCACACCTTTAGGCCCCTGAGAGACAGTTTCCGGGTCTGCCCTAGGACTCTTAAAAGATACTTATGAGCTTCAGGCACCCTGTAGTACCTATCCGGTTTAACTGGGGCAGGAGGCAGAGAATCAGGATTCAAGGAAGCCTCTGCAAAAACATCTTCCACCACATTCAGAACAGGAGGTATAGCTAAAGGCCTATGCTGGGGTAAAACAAGAATTCCTAAGCCTCTTTCTGGAATCAGAGAAATCTTGACCTTCCCATTTAAAATGCTCCCTCATGGAATGCAGAGTCTCTGAAAATGAAAAATCCTCAGGAGGAGAAGCTGAAGGAGTAGAATCATCCACATCAGAATCAGAATAAGGAGGATACTCCTGCAAATCTTCAGCCGAAGACTCAGAAGCCTCGAACATTGCTCATAACTCTCAAACACAGGTTCCACCCTAGGCCTCTTATCAGGAGGGGGCATAGAACCTCTAATCATAGTAATCAAATCCTCTGCCATTTTAAGCATATGTTTCTTAGGTAAAGACCCTGAAGCACTAGGAGAAATCCCCACTGAAGCTAAACTTGGCCTGCCTCTCAAAGAAGCCTTGGAAACAGAAGGGGAGGCTCCAACCACCTTAGGAAGAGAGGGAAGAACAGCCACCTGAGAAGCCCCCTCAGCCTGGCCTACTTCCTGAGAGGATACATCCTGTAACAGTAAAGTCTCTCCCTGAGACTCCAAAGAAACTCCTGGCAGAACCTCCGGCTCCACTGAGCCTTCTAAAGGACCGACGTCTGGGACTGTCGGTTCTTCCATTCTAGGCTTTGCAGTTTTATCCTTGCGCTTTTTGGCCGAAGCGGGCGTCGGAGCATCCGACGGCATTTTATAATTACAACGCTTCCCAAAAACCAACCTAGCACAGTCTAACCTTCTCTTAATAGTGCGTTTGTTGAATCTAGCACAAGAGCGGCATCCAACAACGTCGTGCTCAGGCCCTAAACAAGGTATACACAAAGTATGGTAATCCCTATGAGGAATCTGTTTCCCACAAGAAATACAGTTATTCACTTTTTCTGACATCCGGTTAAATACTGAGGCAAGAAAAAACCAAAATATTCCCCAACGGGGTACTTAGCCAACTTTGATTCGGTCTGAAACTCTGACTTCAGAAACTTTCAGAACGCCAACCTGCACTCGCAAAATTGCTTCTGCATCGGACCATGCGGCAAAAAAGACTGAGGATATGACGTCGGTCATGCGCATTAGTACCCTGACGTACTGACGTCAGTCTAATGCGCCGTGACCGACGTCAGCCATATACTTTGGTATTCGGGCCGACTGGACAGCGGACTACCCAATAGTTAGGACTGCAGCAATGTGGAATGAAGAACATCAAGCAAATCACTAAGCGCTTTCACCAGAAAATACTGGCTTCTTCAGAGTGATGATCATACACTGTTTTCGTCCTCAGTGGCTGTTTTTTATTATTTTAACTTGTAATAACTGCCTGGCTAAAGTAAGAAAATCATCTTTTCTAATGGACACTATGTCTACATATGAACAGTATTGTACCTTTTATTTACAGGACGTTTGGATGAAGATTAGCTTGGAAAAGGCACTCCTGCCTCATCTAGAAATCTTTCTTCCAGGCTACATTGAGCAACATCTCCTTGTGTCTCTCCCTGACTCACAGAAGATGGCTCTCCATGCATGGATCAGACACTAGAACAGCCGATAAGGACGTGACTGAATCCTGGTTCATGGTGGCTGACATGACTACACGAGATGAAGCTGGAGAAGTGAGTAGTCTGAGGAACAACAAATGGACATTACAGATTCACTCACTATCCGCTGAGGCAATGACTGAGCCTGTGATGCTGGTAAGGGTTGTTGAGCATTTGCCTTTTCTTTCTAGGTACAGTGAGCTGATCAGCAGGAGAAGGGAAAGTATCTAAGCTGTAAGAGATCTCACAGGCAGTATGCACTGCTGTAATGAGTCAGTCTGAAGGTAAGTTATTAAATAGTGATCACAAACAGTGCACTTAGAGTTAAGAACAGTCCCCACCACGAGTGCACAAGCAGCACATTAAAATCCTTTCAGAAATCTTGAGAGAAAGTGAAACAATGACAGAAAAAAAATGTCAGGTAAGTTGTCACCAAGTGTGCACAAGCCCTGCCCATTCAAACGCTTCCATACAATAAACTTTATAATAATTCAGTTTACACTAGCAGTACATTTTCACATAAAAATCCCCCCCCCTCCAACTTAGATTATTGCTAAAAAACAGCTGTCCCTGACAGGATACTTCTGATATTCAAAAGACTGCCACGTTTCATTAAAGGGGAAACACCTTTAAAAAAGGCAATAATTCTGTGCAGAAGTGTTCACCACTAGGGACTTATCTGCCAGAAAGCTACAAGCTGGCTGTTACAGCTGCTCCTGTGAAGCCACTGAGCTGCTTTTTTACAAGGCAGAAAGAAAGTACTAAAGAAAGCTTCAATTTGACTACTGATTTCCCTCCACTGAGATGACCAATCAGCAATCATACTGAAGTGTGAGAGGTAGACAGAGCTTTTGGAAGCTGGCTAAACTCAAATAACCCTAAAGGTTACTGCAGCAATGGGAATGATGAACATTATCATTCTGTCCCATGTAAAGTGTTGCATAAATTTCCCAAAGAGGTAAGACAGATCAGTAGCTGCCTGACTCCTTCCTAGCCACCCAGCTTTTTAATTCATGGAGTCCTTACATTCAGCATGTTTAAATTCTAGTAACCTGGGATTCTTCAATCAGAAGCATAATCGAGGAAAAAGGGACTTGAGAATAATATATTTTTGCGCAGATGCTATCATGAAGTAAACTTTTAATATCGAGAGTTATGTACTTACCATAACTATGCATCTGTGTTGTCCATTTTCATTCTTCCTCAATGACTGGGTCTCGGATCCAACCTCGGATCAGACACGGACATTTTAGATTCTTGGATCTGACAGTTAAGCTCCTCTCTTTACTCATAAGAAGAAGTTTTGTTCTTACCATAACATTCCATGTTAGTTGTCTTCGTCTCGCCTTCTTTCTTGCTGGATGGGTTCGGAGCCGATCCTCGGCTCCGACTTGGCCTATACTATAGCTCGAGAGCTATTTTTACCGGCTCGAGGCAGCCCTATATCCCACAATACCATGCGCTAACTCCCCAGATCTCGTTGGCAGCTAACACACAGTATAAATTTATTGTTATCATCCTCATTTCCAAGTACAGACTCCCTGCTGGTAACACTAAAGATACGGGGAAACCGTAAAGTATTGTATCACATGAAATAGAAGGACTCAGAGACCTTCAAGTCTGTCCAGGCTAGGGGGCAGGAGGGAGGGACGCAAGAAAGAAGGCGAGAAGAAGACAACTAACATGGAACGTTATGGTAAAAACATAACTTCTTAATGTTAAGTTGTCATTCTCGCCTTCATTCTTGCTGGATGGGACAGCGTCCTTAGCACCTTGGTCCTGAGTGGCTCAATGGATCAGACTCCTGAGTACGGTGGAACCAAAGTCAGCTCTATTTCTGGAGGCTATATCAATTTTGTAATGGGCAATAAAGGTATGTTGAGAAGCCCATGTAGCTGCTGCACATATGGCATCTAATGGTAACCTTGCTTGAAAGGCTGTTGATGTTGATAGTGCCCTAGTTGAATGAGCCTTAGGCCTAGACGAGAGTTGCCTGTGTCTCAACTCGTAGACAAAGGTAATAATTGATGTCAACCATCTGGAAAGAGTAACCTTTGATACTGGAAGTCCTTTCTTCCCTTCAGCATAAGAGAGAAAGAGCTGATCTGACTTTCTGAGTTGTTTTGTCCTGTCTAGATAATACCGTAGTTGGCGATGAACATCCAATGAATGTAATTTCTGTTCAGCCCTGTTTGAGTAGTCTGGGAAGAAGACAGGCAAGTCAATAGAGTGGTTTAGATTTGCTTCAGAGGAAACTTTCGGTAGGAAGGAAGGGTTTGTTCTGAGAGTTACCCTGTCTTTATGAAAGACCAAATAAGGGGGACGGACAGACAAGGCTTGGAGTTCCGATAACTTTCTGGCAGATGTTATGGCTACTAAAAACAGAGTTTTCCAAGAAAGAAGCTTGAGGGAGCAAGAGGCTGCGGGTTCAAAGAGAGGCAGAATCAATGATGTTAGAACCAAATTTAAATCCCATTGTGGAGGTGGATCCTTAATGGGAGGTCTAAGCAAGAAGATGCCCTTGAGGAAGGCTTTACAGAGTTTGTGGGACATAATATTTGCTTCTGAGAGCCCCACATGAAAATTAGCAATGGCCGCTAATTGTACTCTGATAGTGGCTGACGATGACCCTGAATGAAAAAGCTCCGCCAGAAAGTCTAGAACCTTATGAATTGGTGCATGGAAAGGATCTAAGGACCTAGCTTGTGCCCAGAGTGAAAAACGCGTCCATTTACTCGCATAAGTCTTCCTAGTATTGGAGTTATGGGAAGCAAGAATGATATCACGGACAGGAAGAGAAATAAGGGGAAACCTGGCTATGGCTGGAAGTGGAGCAACCAAGCTGTGAGGTTGAGGAAATGAAGAGACTGATGCAGCTTGCCCGTGAGATGGGTCAACAGATCTGGAAGGAGTTCCAGATGCCAAGGCTGTTCCAGTAGATAACTGTGCAGGAACGGAAACCATACTTGTCAAGGCCAATACGGAGCAATGAGGATCATTTTGGATCTCAATGCGGTTGCTTTCTGAATTAATTGCGGGATCAACGGTAAGGGGGGAAAAGAATATAGAAGACCCCGGGGCCAATCGTGAACAAGAGCGTCTCTGGGGGATGGCCTGGTAGAGGGAAGAGTGTGAAGAAGTCGAGGCACTTGCTGTTTTGAGGGGTTGCAAAAAGATCGCAGCAAGGCTGGCCCCACTTCTGAAATATTCTGTCTGCTACCGCTTGATTTAGAGACCACTCGTGAGGCATGAGGATTGTTCTGCTCAATCTGTCCGCTATGACATTGGACTTCCCGGGGATGTGCGTTGCTATCAGAAACCGTCGAGAGGAAATCACCCATTGCCAAAGTCTGAGTGCTTCTCGACATAGGGGGTAGGACTTTGTTCCACCCTGCTTGTTTACATACCACACCACAGACATATTGTCTGTTTGAATTGCTATAGTCCCTGTTGGAAGAGAGTTCTGAAGGGCTTGCAACGTTAAAAGCACCGCTCTCATCTCCAGGACATTTATGTGCAGGTGGCATTCTAATTGTTGCCATGTGCCCTGGACCATCCTGCCATGATAGTGCCCCCCCCCCCCAATCAGGAAGGCATCCGTTGTCACAGTGGCAACTGGGGGGGGGGGGACAAAGGGTCTGCCCTGAAAGAGCTGAGGGGAAACCATGCACCAGGAGAGGTGATTCTTGCATGATGGGGTTATCAAGATGTTGTGAGTCATTGGGAGCTGTTGAAAGGACCACTGAGAAAACAGCGTCCACTGAAGGATCCTCATGTGGAAGCGGGCTAATGGGAGGAGAAGGATCACCGCTGCCATGAGGCCTAACGCTTTCAGTACTAACTTGACTTGAACTCTGTTGGACTGAAACAGGAACTGAACATTCCGCCGTATGTCTGTCACTCTCTGAGGTGGTAATGTTGCAGACATTTCTGTGGTGTTTAACATGGCGCCTATAAAGTTTATACATTGACAAGGCGACAAGGAGGATTTTGCAAAATTTATAGAAATACCTAGATTGTTGCAAAGGTGAATAGTGTAATCCCTGGCCATTATAAGATGCTTCTTGGTGGTAGCGGAAATGAGCCAGTCGTCTAAATATGGAAACACCTGGAATCCTTTTTGTCTCAGGTGAGCCATGACCACTGCCAAGCATTTGGTGAACACCCGGGGGGCTATGGTGAGACCAAAGGGCAGGGTTCTGAACTGATAATGACTGGCTCCCAGCCGGAAGCGGAGAAACCTCCTGGAGCGCCTGTGTATCTTTATATGATAGTATGCGTCCTGGAGGTCTAACGAGCACATCCAGTTGTCTCTGTCCAAAAAGGGTAGAATGGACTGCAGTGTTACCATCCGAAATTTTGTCTTTTGTACAGAGTTGTTCAATCTGCTGAGGTCCAAAATGGGTCTCCAGTCTTTTTTGGTACCAAAAAGAATCTGGAGTAGATTCCGGATCCTAGCTGATCTGCTGGGACTGCCTGGATGACTCTTTTTTTTTCTAGCAGCTTTTTTATTTCTAGCTGTGCCTGACCCCTTTGTCCGGGTGGTACATCTGGTAGGGGTCTTGGCAGTTGTACCAGAGGGGAAATGAAGGGAATTTTGTAACCCTCGGATATGATCGATTGTACCCATTTGTCTTGGGAGAGGGATTGCCAGGCTTCCGGGTACAGAGATAATCTTCCCCCGACTGCCTCCGAAGGCGGACTGTCGGGCAGCTTCTCAGGGATGCTGAAAGGGTTGGTCAGGGAAGGATTCCCTGGAACCCTGGTTCTGTGGACCCTCTCTGCCCCTGGGGCGGCGTCTGTTATTGCTCCCCCCTCTGCCTCTGGGGGGAAATTCACCACGTGCGGCAGGCGCGACTCCCTGTGGTTTGCGGAACCACATCTTTCCACCCTTCTGGCCCCTAGGATAAGGTCTAGAAGGTGTGGAAAAGTGGACTCCCACGGCAGAGAAAGTCTTACCATCTTGCTCGCATCTGGTGAGGGTATTCTTCACCTGAGGTCCAAACAATTCTGAACCATCAAAGGGGGTGTTGGTGAAGGACGCCTTGAAGGGATCGGTAAAGTTAGAGTCGCATCCAAGCGTGACGTCTCAACACAACACCTGTGCCTGCGGCCCTACTCGCTCCATCGGCTGCGTAGGAGATAAGCCGCATGGAGGAGTTGACAATGGAATTCAGGGTAGCCAGCTGGGAGTTCATCTTGTCCTGATACCCCGTAGCAGAAGGATCCTGTACAGTTTCACCCAGTTCTTTGAGCAAGTCTCTCTGAAGGCGGGTGAAATGACATAAATAGTTCAGCGATTGCATAGCAAAGGTCGCTGAAGCAAATATCCGCTTACCGTACCTGTCCATGGTCCTGGACTCTTTGTTAGGAGGATGAACAGGTACAGAAGGATCAGCTAATTCCTTCTTAGTGGCTGCTGCTACCACCATAGCATCAACTGAAACACCTTTGGTCAGAAAGGATTTGTCCTCCGGAGCAGAAATAAATTTAGAGGGCCTCCTAGGGGTAGGTTCCATTGAGTCAGGAGCTGCCCATGCTTTTCTGGCCACTACTTCCATTAGTGGGTCAAAAGGGGGAGACACCTAGGTGGAAGGGCGAGATCCAAAAGCGTCAAGGTAAACCGACTCGTCCTCGGAGGGTTTGAGAGTGGACTAATTTCCCCTCTGTTTCAGGATCTCTAGGATGTCTGAAAAAGAGACATCCACAGAGGGGGATCTCGGGGAACCCTCCAACTCATCCAAGTCGGTGTCCGACGTGACAGACTCGGGGGAGTCTATGTGCTTCCTCTTGCAGTTTCTTTTCCTAGGGGGTTCCCCTGAAGCTTCAGGGGAGGCCTCGGAAGAGGAGGAGACACCCAAAGTGGGTACCCTATGCTTTGGATCTCTGCTGTCAGATGCAGGAGGATGGCCAGAGACTGTAACAGGCACTGTAGAGAGAGGGGCTGCAGAACTTAACCTTGGAGTGGACACTGGGTCCAGCACGCTCCTCATCACTTCGAAGGCTCCCCTATCAGGCACCAAAGGCAGTCCCGGCTCCGAAGAGACCCGAACCGCTCCCGGCACCGACAGAGAAGGCTCCGAGAATGATGTAGGGGCCGAACTAACCAGAGCCGAAGCTCCGAGAGGGAGAGCGAGGTCGGACAAGGGTCCGATGCCACTCGCCCCCTCGGAGCCGACAACGGAGTCCCGGCGCCCGGACCTCTCCACGGACGGAACCAATGAAGAAGTCGGAGCCAATGACACCGGAGCCGAAGGTGGAAGTATCGGCTCCAACATGGGCAAGGTTACGGTTCCAACAAACTCCGGCTCCGAACTCGAAAGGTGAGTCAGGGGAGGAATCGATGGCGGTACCGAGGGAGCCACAGTCTGGTGAGATGGGCTTTGGAGCATTTGGGCTAGTGCCTGAGATTTTATGAGTCTACTGGCCTCCCTCTCAATATCGTGGTCGGAAAGCCTGGATGACCTGGATGAATGAGTCCTATGACTCCGCTCCGATAGGAATGGTGATCTCGGAGCCGATCGGACGGATTCTAGCAAGGGGGAGCTAGAGCGCTTGCGCGCTGGAGTCGGCTCCGATGCAGGTTTCGGAGCGGATACGACCTTGCTCGCTTCGGATCCGATTGGAACCGATGTCGGAGCCATCTCAGTTACACCAGTCCTCGACTCAGAAGCTGGAGCCAAGGATTTGGCGGTTTTAGAAGACTTCCCCAAGCCAGACTTGGACGGGGAGTCATCGGGCTTCAATAAGCCCCTCAAGATGAGCTTATTACGATGCTCCTGCAGGACTCTTGAACTAAATCCGTGACAGACGGAACAAGAGTCCTGCTGGTGTAAAGGTCCCAAGCAGTAGACGCAAGAAGTGTGACCATCTGTCAGAGACATTTTCTGACAGCACGAGTCACACTTCTTCCCACACACTCACTCAACTTATACCCAGAAAGGAGTTAAGGGGACTGACTAAAACACCCACACACAGACACTCTAAGGGGTGGGGGAAACTAAGCTAAAGCCCGTAGGCCCGATTATAAAAATTAACTAAAAGGAAGGGAAGAAGGGCTACAAAAGGGCTGTAATAAATAAAACTATCGATAGGGACCTATGGTAAGAAAACTATCTGGAAAACTATCTGAAAAATAGCTCTATTGAAAAAAATCTCTTTTACTGACCTGAGCCGGTAAAAAAAGGCAACCTCGCAGCGAAGCGGCAAACGAGATCTGGGGAGTTAGCGCATTGTATTGTGGGATATAGGGCTGCCTCGAGCCGGTAAAAATAGCTCTCGAGCTATAGTATAGGCCGAGTCGGAGCCGAGGATCGGCTCCGAACCCATCCAGCAAGAATGAAGGCGAGAATGACAACTTAACATTGCCCCTTACTGCTACATTACCTCAGATCGAGTTTGCTGCTGCTAAGTATGCCTTAGGTCAAAAGTAACCATAATAACAACAATAATAAGAAACAGTACAGATACAGAATAGGGACTCGAACTGGAAACAGTGGTTTCAGTGTTCCTCATCAGGTCACTCCCAAAGGATAAGGATGGGGGAAGGAGGGTAGGAAGTTGAGGAAAAATTAAAATGGACAACTTAAACTCCTCCACTTGTCTTAACCAACAACATAATACCAGCTCTACTCTTGACTGGATCCTTACCTCCCACCCCAATCGCTATCTTAACACCTCTATTGTACCTCACTCACTTAGTGACCACCTCCCTACTTCCATCCTGCACCACTCATCCCATCCATCTAAACCTCATACATATAAAGACTGCCGTAACCTAATTTTGATCCACAGATACCTAAATCAAAATCTCTCTTCCATCAACTGGTCTTGCCTTCTTGACCTCCCCCTTGAAGATGCTGTCCTAAAATTTAACAGAAGACGCTGTCCTAAAATTTAACAGCATATTTAACAATTAGCTCCCATCAGGAAAATAAGGGTTAAATCCAACTATGCCCCCTGGATAACCAAAGACACTCACCCCCTCATGCAGAAAAGATACAGTGCTTGGAAAACCTGGCATAAGCATAATACTCCAGCCAATCACCAGCTCTATAGCGAACTTAGAAATGTAACTAAAAAACAAATCAACCTAGACAAAAAGACATTTTATCTTAATCAACAAAAACCTTTCATTCCAACCCCCAAAATTCTGGACTACAATTAACAAGCTATTACGCACAGGAAGCCCATCCCCCCGCAACCCCCTCCCTAACTCCTCCCAATCAAAACTGCCACTCTGCTGAACTCCTTTTTTAACTCCATACAGAACTTACTTAAATCTAATACTTACTCCATCCCTGATGCCCCTCCCCCTCCTTTCCAATCTATTCCATTCTCCATTACACCAATCCCCACTTCCTACATCCGATCACATCTCAATAAACTTAAAACCCTGCTACCCCTCTTCTGACAACCTATCACCTCTCTATCAAGACAGCCGCCTCCTCCACTGCCTATTCAGTCTCCATACTTATCAATCAGTCAATTCAGGAAGGCCTTGTCCCTGACATTTGGAAAAAAAATTATGTTGTACACCTACACAAAGGAGGAAACTCCACCAACCCATCTAATTTCAGGGCCATTGCTATTCCATCCCCCTTTATAACATTTTTGAAAAGTGTATACATAAATAGCTCATCTCATATCTCACTCGAGAGCCTCACCTCCACACAACATGGTTTCCAACCTCATCATAGCACTACTGCTGCACTTGTATCTTTTGCTCAACCTCTCTAAAACCTTTGACACTTTATCCCACAACCTCTTTCTCTCCAAACTAGCACACCTTAACTTCTGTAACTCTTCTCTCCGCTGGTTCTCAAGTTACCTATCTGATCGACACAATCTGTTAAATGGCTCTCTGGAACTTCCCCTTTCCTCTCTGTTCAAACTGGGGTTGCCCAAGGCTCCATCCCTGGGGCCCCTGTTATTCAATATCTTTACTAGCAATCTCTACCAATCCAGCCCATGCTCCACTCTTATATAATATGCTGACAACTCAACTATCAACTCCACATCAAACAATTTTCCTCAACTATTCACCCTCACTCAAGAATCCCTGCACTCTTTTGAAAAAATGGCTCACTACCAATCAACTACTGCTCAACCCAAACAAAACAAAAATCTTACTCCTTCTTCCTAAATCTCTACAACACCACAAATACTCCTTCTGTCTCTCCTCTCTAAATAATACTACTAACCAAGTATCTCACACTAAACACCTCTAGATGATGAACTTAAATTTGACATCCACATCAATAACTGTATTAAAAAGACACATTAAAAGCATGGACTACTGTATAGGAACAAAAAATTCCTATCTCCAGAATCCAAATTGACCTTAACTCAAGCCTACCTACTCCCCACCCTAGTATATGCCACATCAATATTTACCAACCTCCAAAAGAACTTGTCTGCCAAACTTGAACTCACAATAAAATAGCTAGGTTTGCCAGTAATCTCACTTATTGATCACACCACTGCCTTTCCTTGAAAAAACTTCACTGGCTAGAATTTCAACATCAACTCCTCCTCCTGCCACAGCTCCACCTGACTCACTCCATCCTTCACCAACCCCTAGCTTGTCCATCTCTGACAAACCTGATCTCCCCTTATATTCCTAATCGTGACCTACGGTAGCTCTGACCAACTTTCCTGCAAATTTCCAAACCTAACAAATCCACTGGAAAACTCCTTTATAGTCACTTCTATCTGGAACAAACTTCCTCTCCACATCCGCTCACTTAACAACACATCTAGTTTTAAAATAGCATTAAAGGAATTTCTGCTTAGCTCCTGGATCTGCTTCTGTAATGTCCCCTCTTGAACACTACCTCCACTGACACTACCCTATTTCTCCTTTAACCTTTGTTTTTCCCTCATTCTATTCCCTGAGTATCTTACCTGTTGTGCTCTGACTATTCCTATTTCACGTCTGTCCTCCAGCCATTTCATTTCACCCTCTACCTTAGCCTGCTCCTCAAGAACAAACGTATCTAATTTATTTACTTTCCTTATGTTATTTTTTTCCATACCATTATATTGAATGTTATATGTTCCTTGTAAATAACTTTTAGTTATGTACTTACCATAACTTTAGATGTTTGGGATCCATCTCGCCTACATTCTGTACTGATGGACTCGGAGCCGATCCCTCGGCTCCGACTCGGCACGCTATGCTATAGAGCAAAGCCTCTTATTGGCTGAGCTATTCTCTATCCCAGTATACACCACCACTAATCCCCCAGATCTTGTTTGTCCGCATTCATGCACACATACATAACTTGTTTATATAACATTGCCAGATGTTTCAAGATGAAACAATAGGATTCGGACCGTCCGATCTCTTCTGGTCTCCAAGGAAGGGGAAGGAGGGTGGGTTATTAGAATGTAGTAGATGGATCCCAAACATCTAAAGTTATGGTAAGTACATAACTAAAAGATGTTATGTGATCCTATCTCGCCTACATTCTGTACTGATGGGACAGCGTCCCTAGCACCTAAATCCTGGGTGGCTCACTGGAAAACACTCCTGAGCACTGTGGAACCAAATGAAGCTCGCCCCCGAGATGCCACATCCAATTTGTAGTGGGAAATGAAGGTGTGCGGGGAAGACCACGTAGCCACAGCACAAATGTCACTAATGGCAAGCTTAGAATGGAATGCTATTGAAGTAGCCATAGCTCTTGTAGAGTGAGCTTTGACAGAGGTCGTAAGTTCTTTATTAGAAGAGGAATAAGTTTGACTAATACAGTCCCTGATCCATTTGGCGATAGTGACCTTTGTGACGGCTTTGCCCAATTTATTATCCGAAAAGGACACAAACAATTGATCTGTTTCTCTTGTTTGTTTGGTCCTATCTAAATAAAAACACAATTGCCTGTGGACATCTAATGTGTGGAATATGTATTCTGCTTTGTTTGAGTACTTTGGAAAGAAAACTGGAAGTTCTAATGACTGTTGTAGACAAAAACTAGAACAAACTTTAGGGACAAAGGATGGATTTGGCCTGAGAGATACTCTATCTTTGTGAAAAACCAGGTACGGAGGTTTTACAGACAAAGCTTGAAGCTCTGAAACCCTTCTGGCAGAAGTAATCGCGACCAGAAAGGCAGTTTTCCACGATAGAAATTTCAAATCACATGTTGCTGCCGGTTCGAAGGGGGAGGAAGTTAAGGCACGTAACATCACATCGAGATCCCATGGAGGAGCAGGATGAGACATCGGAGGTCGTAAAAGCGCAGCACCTTTCATGAAGGTCTTACACAATCTGTTGCTCATTAAAGGTGGGTTTATAGATTCATGAAAATTGGAAATAGCCGCCAATTGAACCTTGATGGTAGAGACTGAAGAACCTTGATTGAATAGGGAAGTTAGAAATTTCAGGACTTCCGATACAGGAATAGTGATGGGATCCAGACCCCGGAGTTGAGCCCAAATAGCAAATCTCTTCCATTTGCTAGAATACAATTTCTTAGTGGCAGACTTGTGGGCCGAAGATAAGATATGTACGACTTCCGGGTCTAAGGTATGATTCCTGACTATAGTCGGAAGAGGAGGAGCCAAGCTGTTAATTTCAAGGTGTGGAGGGACTGGTGGAGTAGTCCCGACTGATGAACTAATAGGTCTGGGATCTGATCCAGGAACCATGGACCGTCCAGTGCATATTTCCGAAGATAGGGGAACCATACCTGACGAGGCCAGTAAGGAGCAACTAAGATCATTTTGCTCCCCAAGTGAGACGCCTTTTGGATCACTCTGGGAAGGAGGGGAACTGAGGAAAAGCATAGCAAGCCGGTGGGCCAAGGATGGGCTAGTGCGTCCATAGGGCTCTCCCCCAGAGCCGGAGTGAGGGAGAAGAACTTTTTGCACTTCGCATTCAGCGGGGTTGCGAAGAGGTCGCAACAAAGAATTCCCCATTTGCTGAAAATCTGAGTTGCAACCGTATTGTTCAGAGACCACTCGTGTGGAGAGAGGATAGTTCTGCTCAGTCTGTCGGCTATCACATTGGACTTGCCAGGGATATGAGTCGCCACTAGAAATCGTTTGGTCGACACTGCCCATTCCCAAACTCTCATGGCCACTCTGCAAAGGGGGTAGGATCTGGTCCCTCTCTGCTTGTTCAGGTACCAGACTACTGACATGTTGTCGGAGTGAACGGCAATTACGCCCTGAGGGAGGTAATCGTGAAGGGCTTGTAGGGACAGAAACACCGCCCTCATTTCTAAAATGTTGATATGAAGGAGGCTCTCTTCTGAATGCCATTTGCCTTGGACTGACCTGCCCAGGGAATGCCCCCCCACCCCATCTGGGAGGCGTCCGTAGTCAAAGTGGCCACAGGAGGAGGTGGAACAAAGGGTCGTCCCTGATCCAGATTGGAGGGCACCAGCCACCAGCGAAGGTCCCGTTTGCAGGTTTCCGTGATCCATATGAGGTGACTGAGAGGGAGATCCTGAAAGGACCACTGTGTTGAAAGAAGCCACTGGAGAATTCTCATGTGCAACCTTGCTAGGGGAACTAGAAGAACCGTGGCGGACATAGATCCCAATAGCTGCAGGACCATTCTGGCTGGGGCTTTGGATCTGGGAAGTAAGGCTCGAACTTGAGCCTGTATGGTTTGTATCCTTTCTGTAGGAAGATAGACCCGCATTCGGTTTGAGTCTATCTCTACTCCGATGAATCTTATGCGTTGAGATGGCAGCAACACAGACTTTGGCCAATTGAAGGTGATTCCAAGGGAAGTGCCCAGTGATATTGTGGCTTGTAGGCTCTGCAATAGTAGATGCTTGGAGGTGGCAGTTAGGAGCCAGTCATCTAGATACGGAAACACCTGGAATCCTAGACTTCTCAGGTGAGCAGTCACGACCGCCAAACATTTGGTGAACACCCTGGGGGCTGTGGTGAGACCAAAGGGCAGCACGCGGAACTGAAAATGACTGTCTCCTAGGCTGAAGCGCAGATGTCTCCTGGATGCTTGATGTACCATGATATGGTAATAAGCGTCCTTGAGATCTATGGAGCACATCCAAACACCTTTCGCCAGCAGTGGGAGAATGGATTGTAGGGTGACCATTCAGAACTTGGACTTTTTGACTGAACGATTTAGAATGCTGAGATCCAAAATGGGCCTCAAGTCCCCGGTCTTTTTTGGCACCAAAAAGAATCTTGAGTAAGTCCCTAATCCGATCTGGTCTGCGGGGACCGGTTGGATGACTCCTTTTTGAAGCAGCTTTGAGACTTCTAAGGCTGCAATTTCCCGTTGACTGGGTGGCGGGTCCAGGATTTTCTTGGACGGAGGTGGGGAGTGAGAAAAGGGAATGGCGTAACCTCCGGCGATAATTCGAAGCACCCATCGGTCCTGAGTGATACCTTCCCAGGCTTTTAGGTGCTTGAATGACCCCCGACTGGCTCCGGAGCTGCACAGTCGGGCAATCCCTCAGGGATTGTGAAAGGCTGAAGAACCACGAAAGAACTCGCGGTCTCCAGTGTTGCGGGGGCCTCTGCCGCCTCTGGGACGGCGTCTTCCAGAAGAATTTCCCCCTCCTCTGCCTCTAGAAGGGGGATCGTCCTGCTGTGAGGGATAAGACTTCTGAGATCTACGGAACCACATTTTCCCTCCTCTTTTAGCCTTGGGGTAAGGCCGAAAGGGAGTGGAAAATCGTGTCCCTACGGCAGTCAAAGTCTTATCTTCTTGCTCGCAGCGGGTCAATGTGTCCTTTACCTTGGGTCCAAACAAAGAGGACCCATCAAAGGGGGCGTCGGCAAAGGAAGGCTTGAAGGCTTCCGCAAAATGACACAGGCGGAGCCAGGCTTGCCTCCGTAGAGCAATACCTGTACCCGCCGCTCTATTCGCCCCCTCGGCCGCATAACAAATGAGCCTCATGGACGAGTTTGATATGGATGACAGCGTAGCCAACTGAGAGCCAACCGTCTGGGCCAGCTGCTCAGGTAGGTTACCCAAGAGGGTATCTGAAAGCTCCTTGATCAGATCCCTCTGAAACCTGGTGAAGTGCATTAAATAGTTCAGGGATCTTAAGGTAAAGGCCGCTGAACTGAGGGTGCGTTTACTATACCGATCCATGCTCCTAGACTCCTTATTAGGAGGATGGACGGATGTCGAAGCCTCTGCTACACCTTGTTGGGTAGCAGATGCCACCACCAAGGCATCTACAGCCACACCTTTCGTCAAAAACTCCTTCTCCGGGGGTGCTGACAGGAACTTATTTGGGCGAGCAGGCACCGGTTCCACAGAGTCTGGGTGTTCCCATGCCCTTCGACAGATCAAATCTAGGAGCTCGTCGAAGGGCGGAGACACCCAGGAGGCGGAGGGCTGAGCCCCGAAGACCTTAAGGAACACCGACTCATCAGCAGAAGGGGGTTTGGAATGCCAGCCGCCTCATTGTTTGAGGGCTTCCAGGATGTCTGCAAAGGAGACATCATCTGAGGACGACTTAGGGGACCCCTCTGCATCATCAAGATCAGTGTCTGACATGAGAGACTCATCGGGGGAGTCAACGTGCTTCCTCTTGCACGATCTTTTCCTTGGGGGTTCCTCCGAAGAAGCTTCAAAGGGACCTCCAGGAGGGGGGGGACCCCCAGTGGGGGTGACCTCAGGCCCCAGGGCTCCGCTGTCTAAGGACAGGGGGACTGCCAAAGACCCAGTCTCCATATGCAGGGAAGGTGCTGGAGAGACCGTGGAGGTAGCCAAAGAAGATTTGGCTAACGCACTCCTCATGGCCCTGAAGGCCGGACCACCAGAATCCTGGGAAGGTCCAACCCCCGTGGCCACAACCGTAGATGGTACCCCCGCAGCCGACGCACCGAGAGGAAGACTTGGGAATGAAAACATCAGTCCCAAAGCATCCCCCCCGGGGCCGACAGAGGAGGTCCGCGTACCGAACTCCGACTCGAGAGCCGGGGTTGGAGTAAGGGTCGGGGCCGACCCGAAAACCTCCATCGGCTCCACCAGCACCGGCTCCAACGGTGCCGAGGCTGTTGGAGGAGGAACCATAACTACAGGGTGGACCATCGGCTCCAAAGCCGAATGGGCTGGAGCCGAAACTAACTTTTGGAACACAGGAGACTGGAAAAGTCTTAGGAGCACCCTGTCGATGTCCGAATCAGACATCTTGGAGGATCTAGATGAAACCGATCGGGTCCGAACAGATTTCTCCATCGGCTCCAAAGGACTGGGGGACCGGCTCCGAATGGACTCGACCAATATCGGTTCCGAGGGAGATCCCAAAACAATTTCCCTCTGTGCCGAGGAGGGCTTCGGCGCCGAAGGGGAAGAGTCTGAGCCGGCAACCCTCATCGGCTCCAAAATTAGTGGAGCTGATGAAGGTGACCCGCCTCTCGACACCCCAGTCCTCGGCTCCGAAACCAGAGGAGTTGAGACTGGAGGCACCGATGCAGACTGTTCCGCCCTCGGCTCCGAAGTCCGTGGAGCCGATGGAGAAGCCTGCCTAGGTTTCTTAGCAGTCGGTTCCGACGGGCTGGTCGGAGCCGACACTTTCTTCTTCTTGGTAGGAGAGGATGAGGAAGATAAGGCCTCCTCGAAGGAGGGTTTAATCAGCCCTTTCAGTATTAATTTATTCTTCCTCTCTTGG
This sequence comes from Protopterus annectens, assembly GCF_019279795.1. Classification (NCBI taxonomy): domain Eukaryota; kingdom Metazoa; phylum Chordata; order Ceratodontiformes; family Protopteridae; genus Protopterus; species Protopterus annectens. The sequence goes on from NC_056744.1 coordinate 768,730,289, forward strand.
AGGACTCTAGATGAAAAGGCGTGACACATGCTACAGGACTCCTGTAGGTGCTTGGCGCCTAAACAATATACGCACGAGGAGTGGTCATCGGTTATAGACATCTTATAACCGCACCTCGTGCACTTTTTGAACCCTGAGGGTCTATGTTCTTTTGACATAATGCCTATCAAAAAACACTAAAACAGTGGAAAGAAGTACTATCTTGTCAAAACAAATACTTTACCACAATACAAAAAATTTAACTTTAAACTTATAACTTTTTTTTTTTTTTTTTTTTTTAAACGATACAATACAGTGACAGAAAACACTAAAAAGGAGGGCCAAGACCCTCTAACTTAAACAGGTACTTGACCTCCTTGAAAAATAAGAGAAACTAGCTGAGGAATAGGGGAAGGCCCCTCTAACTTAAACGGGAAACCTTTCCCTTAAACAAACACACAATTTACCTCAAAAAAATGTATCAAAACACACTCGTACAACAACAATAGCTGTTAAAACAGCTTTTGGGTAAGAATAAGGAATTTCCTGACAGGAAACTTTAGAAAAAACAGTACTTAGCTCAGCCAAGTTTGAGACCACGTCCTAGCTTGTAAGCGGCAAACGAGATCTGGGGGATTAGTAGTGGTGCATCCTGGGATAGAGAATAGCTCAGCCAATAAGAGGCTTCGCTCTATAGCATAGCGTGCCGAGTCGGAGCCGAGGGATCGGCTCCGAGCCCATCAGTACAGAATGTAGGCGAGATAGGATCACATAACATCTATGTATTTCCCTATCAGTGCATGATGTTTTTGATGCCAGCCATGTATTAGACAAATACTTTACTTCTCCAATTGTATAATTCTTTATGTATGTACTGTTTTGTAATGGAGCTTTTCTCCTCGGGGTCTCTGCTGAAAAAGGGCATGTTGCCCAGCCAGACTAACCCAGTTAACAAATGTCAAATAAATGAATAATACTTATGGTAAGTATATAACTTTAATATTTGATGTTGTCATTTTTATATGTTACTCAACGAATGTGACAGAGTCCCCAGCTATGACAATCTTAGGTGCCACTTATGGAAGGATATTCCTGAGAAGCACAGAACCAAAATGAGCCCTATTCCTGGAGAAGATATCCAATTTATAATGAGCAAATAAAAGTATGAGAACTAGACTAAGTGGATGCAGCACAAATCATCAATGGAAGCCCTGGCCCAAAAATCAGAATATGTAGCCATGGATCTAGTTGAATGAACTTTTGGAGGTTTGGGTAATGACAACCCTCTTAGAGAAGAGACAAAGGAAATACAATCTGTTATCTATTTAGCTAAAATAACTTTGGGTACTGGTTTTCCCAACTTGTTTTTGGCAAAGGAAACAAACAGTTGTTTAGTCTTTTGTTCTATGTAAGTAAAAACAAAGTTATCTATGTACATCTAAAAGATGGAGCATGTATTCTCCCTTGTCAAAATTTTGGAAGAAGACTTGCAAACTGATTACTTAATTTATATCTGACTCAGAGACAACTTTTGGCAAAAAGGAAGGAATTGTAAATAAAGTCACGCTGTCTTTGTAAAAAATCAAATAAGACAGTTTTGAAGAATGCTTGGAGTTCAGAAACGCACTTCGCAGATGTAATAGCAACAAGAAAAATTGCTTTCCAAGACAGAAATTTTAGATATGACATAGATGAAGGCTCAAAAGGGGAGTGAATTAAAGTTTGTAATGGAATATTAAAATTCCCAACGTGGAGTAGGAGCCTTTATCGAAGGTCTAAGTAGTAGGGTACCCTTAAGGAATGCCTTACATATTTTAGAAGGGGCTAGCAGAAAAGTGTTATGTCCTATGGGGTAATTAGAGATGGCTGCGAGCTGAACTTTTACGGTGGAGAAAGTGGCAATACCTTGAAAGACTAAAGCAAGGCATTCTAACACAACAGGAACTGGAGTGGTAAAAGGATCAAACTTTCTCTATTCTGCCCAACAGGAAAATCTGTTCCATTTACTCTTATAAATTTTTCTTGTAGAAGGTTTCTGAGATGAAAATAAGATCTGGTGAACCACACAGGAAAGCTTATACTGTCTAACCATCACTGAAATTGGAGAAACCATGCGGTCGATTTAAGACCTTGAATGTCTCGATGAATCATTCCCGATGGATGTGATAGCAGATCTGGACTGGGGTCCAGTGTCCAAGGTGGACAAAGGAATTGAGACCACAGGAATGGGAACCATACCTGCAGAGGCCAGAAAAGGGCAATGAGGATTACCTTGCTCTTCAAATGTTGTGCTTTCTGGACAAATTTGGGTATTAAGGGGAAGAGACTATAGGAGTACAGGAGACCAGAGGGCCAAGCGTGAACTACAGCATCCAGAGGGCCAAGCATGGAATACAGCATCTCTCGGTGACTTATTGCAAAGAACCTGCTGCACCTGTTGTTGAAGGGGGAAGCAAGGTTGACCCCCAATGACAAAAAATATTTTCCATCGCTGCATGATTGAGAGACCACTCGTGCAGCATGAGGATGATTCTCCTGAGCTTGTTGGCTAAAACGTTGGATTTTCCCGGTATGTGCATTGCTACAAGAAAGCGGTTGGAAGAGATTACCCACTGCCAGACTCTAACTGCTTCTCGGCAAACAGGATAAGATCTGGTTCACCTGTTTGTTGATGTACCAAACCACTGATATATTATCTGTCTGGAGAGGAATTGTTCCTAGACAGGGGAGAGAGTTCTAAAAGGCCTGCAACGCTAATAAGACCACTATCATCTCTACAACACTGATATGCAAATTGGTCTCTTCTGGGTAATCACATGCCTTGAACAGTCCATCCCAAAAAATGCTCCTCCCACCCCAACTGGTAGGCGTCCATGGTCAACATGGCCTTTGGGGGTGGAAGGATAAAGGGACATCCCTGATAAACTATGTTGGACAGCATCCATGAAAGTAAAGAGTCTTTGCAGGGTCACACAACTTTAACAGGATGTTTCAAAGGATGTTGAAGCATTGCCCATTGTACTGCTAGGGTCCACTGAAGAACTCATGAGAAGGTGAGCTGTAGGCAACAAGGTGATCACTGCAGCCATCGAACCTAAGTCTTGATGAATCAATCTTGCTGGAGAAGAGGGATGGTCTTGAATTTGTATGACATGCAATCTTAGGGTATGAACTCTGGTTTGAGCTAAGAACACGAACTGACTGACAGTGTGCAGGTGAGCTCCTATAAACTCCATGACTTGAACTGGTTGAAGATGGGACTTGGAAAGATTAATTGTGATCCCTTGGAATGGACACAACTGGAGTAACTAATCCCTGGCCTTCTCTACTAGATGCTTGGTTGGTGCAGAAAGGAGACAATCATCTAAATAAGGAAATATTCAATCTGTGCAGTCTGAGATGAGCTGCCACCACTGCCATGCATTTGGTGAACATCCTGGGGGTTGTGGGAAGACCAAAGGGCAGGGCTCTAAAATGGTAGTGACTGGCTCCCAGCTGAAAGTGCAGATATCTTTGAGAGTGCCTGACTATTTTGATGTGATAGTATGCATCTTGAAGATCTACAGAGCACATCCAGTCGTCCTTCTGTAGAAGGGGCAGAATGGACTGAACCTTGACCATACGGAACTTGGAGTTCTTCACAAATTAATTTAGATGACTGAAACCCAGAATAGGCTTAAGGTCCCCTATTTTCTTGGGCACTAAAAAGAGCCTTGAGTAAATTCCGAATCCTAATTGGTCTGACGGCAGCTTTTGAATTTCTACAGCTAACTCCCTCTGACTGGGTAGAACATCAGGGAGATGTCTCTTTCGTGAAGGACATTTGTGAAAAGGGAATGAAAAATCTTATAGATATAATCCTTAGCACCCAAGCATCTTTTGTGATGGCTGTCCAGGTGTCTTAGTACAAGGATGAGCACCCCCCCCCCCCGACTGCCACCAGAGAAGAACAGTTGGGCAACTGCTGAAAGGGCCTGTCCAAGAAAGAATCTTGGAACCCTTGGTTCTGCGGACCACCTCTGCCATGAGAGTGGCGTCTTCCATTATTTCCCCCTCTGCCTCTGGGAAAAAAATCCCCATGTGAGTCTTGAAAAGGTCCTTGAGATTTTTCGAACCGCATTTTGTTTTACCACCATGATGATTCTGGAAAAGGATTTCTTTTTTGGCGCAGGATCTCTAAAATATCTCCAAAACAGACATCTTCTGGTGGGGACCCTCCCCCTCATCAAAATCAGTGTCTTCAGTCAAAGATTTCTGATGGGGAATCTAAGTGCCTCCTCTTACACAATCCCTTCCAAAAGACCTCTTCAATGGGATGGTCTGGATAAGTATCAGAAGAAATGGGAAGTTCTCGAATAGGAACTGCCTGGAAGCTCTTATGGGCTGGCTGTCCCTGTGGAATAGGATTATGAGGCTTAGAGCTCAATCTGATAAAGGTACGGATACAGGATCAGAGGATGTGAGAGTCGAAGTTCTTGAATGGGAAAATTATCCATTACCTTGAAGGCAGACCAACCAGGAGAAGTGGAAACCAACCCTCACCAGAGCCAAAGCTCTCAGCTCAGCCGATTCTCCACCCCTCCAGGATCTCCTCTCTGATGAGGGAGCTGGAGCTGAGCTGTCCAGCCCTGAGGCTCCAAGAACCTTGCAGTTGAAGTCATCCCCCTGGATCTGACACTTCAGCTCTGAGATTAGTCCTGTTCAGTAGGGATCGGCTATGAATGGGTCAGGAAAACTGTCAGATCTGAAGAAGAAGGGGGTATCTTTGGATCCGATTGTTCTGAAACTACAAGTTGGATCAGAGAAGGAGTCACAATTGGGTGCAAAGATGGTTGAAGGATCACAGATATGATGAGAGAAGGAGATGGTAAAACCCCCATCTGGATCTGTGTTCTAAGGAACTTTCTCATCATCCTGTCCATATCTGCCTCAGAAAGGTTTCTGGAGGACCTGGATGAGGAAGAGCTGGAGGGAGGATGAGATAACTTTTTAGGAGTCTCCTGTAAAAAGGAAGATCTGAGCCTAAGACACATGGCTCTGGAGAGAATCTGGGACTCTGGATCTGAGGAGATTTTGACACTATGACTGTCGATCCAAGAGTATCAGATCTGACATTTTGTAAACTTTAGTAGGTGGTTCTGAGACTGCAGCAGATCTTGGAGACTGTGCAGCAGAGTGTTTTGTATGCTCCCTGTGCTCCAAAGACTTCTGCTTTTTAGAGGAGGCTTGAGCACCTGAAGTAGAAGCTGTAGAGCAAGCGGAAGCAGGCAAAAGGCCCTTAAGGACTAACTTACTATGTTACTGAAAGCCCTTGAATTAATACCTAGCACAACCTGACCTAGTCCTGAAGAAGGAGTCTAGCTTTTAGTGCTTTATAAAAGTACATACAGAGGACCAAGTTGCTCTTTCTAGAATACTTGGGAGTCCAATCATTTCCAAAAAGCCACAAATGAAGCCAAGGCACTGGTAGAGCACGCCTTAACCCTGCTTTAATAGTTTTGCTGTAGTGGGAATGAAAGGTAAAAAGGCCCGAGAGAACAACTTGAAAATAATCTGCTTTAACACAGGTTTTCCTTCTTACCTTCATAAGAAATTAAGTGATTGTAAGTTCAGAGAGAGACAACATCAAAACCAACAAAATCAAACACACACAACCTCTGGCAATGGACAGGTTTTTCGGAAGGGCCCCAACGTGCAGAAATGGACATCATCTAACCAGTTCATTGTGCTAGTGAACAACGGGGAGGGGTTGGGCTGGGGTGCTGAATATGCATTCTGGACTTGATTTATGGCATAGCAATTTAAGAGAGATTTCTGACCAAAAAAAAATAAGTTTGGGTACTACAGAGAATAATTTAAATGAAGATGCACTTAATAACAGTCCTGTCATTGTTAAAAATTATTGTACTGATTGTTTTGTTTACAATTTCTCTGATTCTACAATAGATATAGGTATTGCTGACTTTCTTAGTAAGGGTTTAACTTTTGTACCTGTGAGGAGGGCAAACTTAGCAAACACTTTAATGGACTTGAAACTCTACCTAAGGAAACTGAATTTTAGAATTATGTTGGGGGGGGGGGGGGGCAATGACAGGTCTGATAATTTGTACATACCTAGCACCTTTAACCCGCCTGTACACCCTATGAGAAAGTCTGCGAACTTGATATAAGGAATGCTTTTATGGGGCAACACAATGGTGAGAGTAATCTGAGTGAGGAAGAGTTATACAACCTAAGATTCCTTAAACAGAAAAAGGTTTGTATCATGAAACCTGACACGGGTGGGGAAATCATTGTGATAGATTATCCACCAGTACAATGAAAGGATGGAAAGAATATTAGATACCGACACTTATCAAGGGGTTTTTGAAAATGAACTAAATTGTAGCTACTGAAACAACTCAAAGGCATTCAACTTGTTACTTGAAAGGAGAATCGATGTGAATCTTTTCAACTAGTTACACATGCCCTCCCCACAATCCCCATGTTATTTGGTATCCCAAAGATACACAAAACTGTATCAGACCTCGCCAATACACCCTACAGTCGATAGACATAATTCCATCACATACCCCAGTGCAAAATTTATTGACGAAAAAATAAAAGTGCATCCACACAGCAAAAAAAACAAAGACTCATGGTCCGTTTTTAGCCACCATAGAAAGAAAACATTTTGAGGATGATGACATATTTTTAATTAATAACTGACGCAAGGAATTTATACAGTGTCATTCCCCAGGATGAAGGAATTAGTATGGTAGTTGGTTATTTACATAGAAAAGGGGTCCCACAACACATCAACCTATATGAGGATCTGTTAGAGCTGGTGTTGAAAAACTGGGGTAGTTACAGGTTCTCGTTGTGGCGGAAAGTTTGCTAATATAGTGATTGCCCAATGGGAGTTCCAATACATTTTAGATCATCCAGAGTACAAGGATAAACTTAAGATTTACACACGTTACCTGGATGACATTTGTATTTTATGGAGGAGTGGGGTAGAAGGAACTGAGCATTTTTAACATACCTCAACAAACTAGTAACTTTTTGAAATTTATATATGAATTTGACAGTGAGAAAATATCTTATCTGGACGTCCTTCTCAGTAAGGATAGGAATAACCACTGACTTATAAGAAGAAGTTATGTACTCACCATACCGTTCCATCTGAGTAGGTAGCTTCATTTGTCTGCAACCTGTGGGTCTTGGATCCGATATCGGATCCGAGCCGGCAACTTGTTTCAAGCTAATGGATCCGAGCTCCTAGCTCCTCCCTTCACCCATAATCCCCTGCTAACCCTCCATGACCTCAGATCGAGTTTGCCCCTCAATATTTACCCAAAAAAATGGGTATCCAACTACAAATAGATCCGAAGAAGGCCAGGGGGAAGGAGGGGGGGATGGTTGCAGACAAATGAAGCTACCTACTCAGATGGAACGTTATGGTGAGTACATAACTTCTTAATCTGAAGTAGGGAGTTCATTTGTCAGCAACCTGTGGGACAGAGTCCCCAGCTACCTGCACCTTGGATGACCATCATGGAAGGATATTGCGAAGCACCGCAGAGCCAAAGGATGCTCTCCCTCTAGAAATCACGTCCAGTTTGTAGTGGTTAATAAAGGTATGAGATGAAGCCCAAGTGGCTGCCGAACAAATATCATCCAATGGAACTCTAGACTTGAAGGCCACAGAAGTAGAAATGGAGCGGGTGGAATGAGCACAAACTCCTCCTGCTGCGGGTCTCCCAGAGACTTGATACGCCAATAGGATACATTGATAAATCCAGTGTGATAAAGATACTTTTGAAATTGCTTTCCCCAAATTAAATTTGGCAAAGGAAACGAATAGCTGGTCGGATTGCCTATGGCCAGCTGTTCTATGAGTATAAAAGCGAAGCTGCCTATGAACATCTAATGAGTGCAGCTTGTACTCTCGCTTATTCTGATATTTAGGGAAGAAAACCGGTAAATTTATGGATTGATTAATGTTGGCTTCTGATGCTATCTTGGGAAGAAAAGAGGGATTGATCTTGAGGTACACTCCGTCTGGGTGAAAGATCAAATAAGGAGGCTTCACAGAAAGAGCTTGAAGCTCCGAAACTCTCTTTGCTGAAGTGATGGCTACAAGGAATGCTGTTTTCCAAGACAGGAATTTGAGATATACTGAAGCAGCGGGTTCAAAAGGTGGAGAAGTCAAGGCTTGAAGAGCTAGTGCAAGATCCCATGGTGGCACGGCTTCCTTTATAGGGGGTCTAAGTAAGAAGGTGCCCTTGAGAAAGGTTTTACACAACTTGGCCGACATCAAAGGCCCTGTATCATGTTCCACATGGTAATGTGATATGGCTGCCAATTGCACTTTGACAATTGAACAACTAGCGCCTTCCTGAAAGAGCTCGGTTAGGAAGTCTAATATAGACGGAAGAGGAGCCGTAAAGGGATCTAGATCATGATGCTCCGCCCAGATGGAAAAACGTTTCTATTTACTGCGGTACACTTTCCTGGTGGAAGGCTTATGTGCTGCCACAAGGATGGCTTTGACTGGTGAAGAGATACCGGGAGTCCTAACTAGGAGTGGAACTGGAGCAACCAAGCTGTCAGTTTCAGATTGCCCAGGTTTGGGGTCGGTAAGTTCGATGGATGGGAGATGAGATCCGGACTGGGATCTAGAATCCAAGGAGGATTCACAAGGTGAGACCACAGGTAAGGGAACTAAATTTGCCAAGGCCAGAATGGGGCAAAGAATATCATCCTGCTCCCCAACCGTGAGGCTTTTTGTAAGAGTTGCAGCATCAGGGGTAGAGGAGAATAGGCATAAAGTAGACCGGGTGGCCAAGCTTGCACCAGAGCGTCTCTTGGAGTTTCCCCTGGAGGGGGGATTAGAGCAAAGAAATTGTCGCATTTGGTGTTTGATGGAGACGCAAAAAGATCGCAGCAGGGTTGCCCCCATATTGTGAATATCTGCTTCGCTACTAGTGGATTGAGAGACCACTCGTACGGGGTAAGAAGGGTGCGACTGAGCTTGTCCGCTAGGATGTTGGTCCGTCCCGGAATGTGCGTTGCAATGAGAAAGCGGTTGGTGGAGATCGCCCATTCCCATACTCTCATGGCTTCGCGGCATAGGGCGTAAGATCAGTTTCCCCCCTGTTTGCTGATGTACCAGACAACCGACATGTTGTTCGACTGAATCGCAATCGTTCCTATGGGGAGGAGATCCTGAAGTGCTTGCAACGCGAACAGCACCGCTCTCATCTCCAGAACATTGATATGCAGGGAGGTCTCTGTGTCGTTCCACGTGCCTTGGACTGTCCTGCCTGAATAATGCCCCCCCACCCGAGGCGGGAGGCGCCTGTGGTCACCGTGGCGAGAGGTGCAGAAGTGACGGCCCGTACGGAGGTCCAAGGCTTGGAGCCACCATAATAGAGCCCTCCTGCAAGCCTTGCTGATAGCAATGGGGTGGTGAAGAGGAAGGGATAGAAAGGACCATTGCACTAGAAGTGTCCATTGCAGTACCCGCATGTTCAGACGGGCGCATGGAAGAAGCGTAATCGCTGCCGCCATGGAGCCTAGTGCCCTCAAGACCAATTCCGCTGGAGAAGTCTCTGATTGGAGGATAGCCCGCACATGGAGTTGCAAGTTCCGGATTCTCTCGGAGGTTAGGAAGGCTCGTAGCTCTCTGGTGTTTATTCTGGCACCTGTGAATTCTATGACTTGTGTTGGGGCCAGAAGGGATTTGTCGACATTGATGGTAATGCCTAACTGTGGGGCTAGGCGGAGAAAGAAGTCTCTGGCCGAGCAAAGTAATGCCTTGTTGAGGCGGTCAGGAGTCAGTCGTCCAGGTACGGAAAGACCTGTATTCCCTGGAGTCTCAGGTGGGCCGCAATCACTGCTAATACCTTGGTGAACACCCTGGGGGCTGTGGTGAGGCCAAAGGGAAGGACCCTGAACTGGTAGTGACTGGCTCCCAGCCGGAAGCAGATGAACCTCCTGGATCGTCTGTCCATTAGAATGTGGTAGTACGCATCCTTGAGGTCTATAGAGCACATCCAATGGTTTTCCCTTAAAAGGGGGAGAATAGATTGAAGAGTGACCATTCGGAATTTTTCCTTGGTTACTGACAGGTTCAAGCAGGAAAGGTCTAGAATCGGTCTCAAGTCCCCCATCTTTTTTGGCACCAAAAAGAACCTGGAGTAGAACCCTAATCCGAGCTGGTCTTGGGGGACGGGCTGGATGGCTCTTTCTTAGCAGCTGCTGAATTTCTGCAGCTGCGGCCTCCCTCTGATCAGGTGGTACATTGGGGAGGTTTTTGAGTTTGGAGACATGGAGTAATGGTATTTTGTACCCTCTGGATATAATGCGAAGCAACCAGCGGTCTGTAGTGATGGACTCCCATGCCGCTAGGTGCTCCGAGAAGCGCCCCCCGACTGCCTCCAGAGTGGAGCAGCCGGGCAACCCTTCAGGGCTGCTGAGTGGGCCGCTCAGAGAAAGGTTCTCTGGACCGAAAGTTTTTCTGAGCCCCTCTGCCCCTGGGGCGGCGTCCTCCCTGTCCTCCTCTGCCACAGTAGGACTGGTTGTCCGGAGCGGGTTGGGAATGTTGCGATTTCCGGGACCACATCTTCTTCTGACCGTTTTGGTTCTTCGAAAAGGACCGCTGGGGAGCAGAGAAGCGGACTCGGACGGCAGACAACGTCTTCCCGTCCTTCTCGCTCTGGACAAGTGTCTCGCGAACCGTTTTGCCAAACAGGGCAGAACCATCGAAAGGGGCGTTCGCAAAGGACGCTTTAAAAGGCTCCGCAAAGTCACAATGACAGAGCCAGGCCTGACGTCTCATGACTAGGCCTGCTCCGCTAGCCCTAGCGGTTCCCTCTGTGGCGTGGGACAATAGCCGCATAGAGGTATTAGAAATTGATCTCAGAGTGGCCATTCGGGTGGAGTACAATTGCTTGTCATCCGCCGACATGGACTCAGGAGGGGAGGCAGCGTATTCTTTCATAAGATCCCGCTGCATCCTGATGACATGTGCCATATAGTTCAGAGACCTTACCGAGAAGGTCGCTGAACTAAAAACTCGCTTCCCTAAGTGGTCCATCGAGCGGGACTCCTTGCTTGGTGGATGGACTGAGGGGCTCTCCTGAGCCAATTCCCTTTTCGTGGCTGCCGCCGTCAACATGGCATCTACCGGGGGGCCCTTACTCCAGTGTGATCGGTCTGAGGGAGGGCTAAGTATTTTGTCCGGGCATTTTGGTATTGGCTCCACGGTGTCCGGATCCTTCCACGCCCTGGTGGTAATGAGGTCCACCAGGGGGTCGGCCAGAGGGAACACCCAAGAGGTAGACGGGCCTGCTTCAAATGCCTCCAGAAACACGGACTCGGAGGAGGAAGACTTGGGGGCAGACCACCCACCTTTGATCCTCAGCATCTCCATGATGTCTCCAAAGGAGACATCCTCAGGGGGCGATCTTGGGGAGCCTTCCCCTTCTTCCAAGTCCGTGTCCTCGGTTAAGGACTCAGGGGAGTCCACGTGCCTCCTCTTGCACTTATGCTTGCGGGGCACTTCCTCGGGGGGGCTGTCCGAGGAGGCCTCGCCAGCAACATCTTGTTCCAATGGAACCATCTGTGACATTGAAGCAGGCTGTCCCTTTGGCCAGGTGATGGAAGCCTGGCCCAGCAGAGAGGGAGTGCAGGGAGGAGCCGAAACAAGGACCGGGGGTCTGGATGCTCTCAACAGAGCCCTTTCCACAACATCGAAGGCCGAGGGAAAACCACTCTCTCTTGGATCCGAACGTTGGCTCCCACTCGGATCCGATGAAGGGATCAGAACCGGCACCGAGACCATCGGATCCGGAGGACCAGTGCGCTCCGACCTGGACGGAGCCGAAGGCATACTGAATCCCTCGGATCCAAAGCTCGGGCCACGGTTCCGAGAGGTCGGATCCGACAGGCTCGAGGGCAAGGTTGGATCCGAAGTACCGAGTACTGTCGGTGCTGACCCACCCCGGCTCCAACGCTGCTCGGCTCCGAACCCGGATAGCAGGTCGGAGAAGGAGCAATAGGGTGGAAAAAAGGTGTCGAGCTCCCCCCCGAAGGGGGGGGGAGGCAAGAGCACTCCCATCTGCAGCTGGGCCTGGATGGACCTTCGCATCATCCGGTCCAAGTCTACATCGGACATACTAAAAGTAGATCTCGAAGAGGTCACCGAGGCAGGCCTGGAATGCTGCCTCGATGACCTCGATGGAGATCGGGCCTCCTCCTCCTCGGGCCCCGGGGAGAAACAAGGGGATCGGAGCCGAGGAGGAGGAGACCTAGAAGCAGTGGAGGGAGAAGCCCGCTTAGCTGGCGGGGCCGAAACGGAGGTCTCGGCCCGCCGCTTGTGGTGCTTCTCCCTCCGTTTCTCCCTCCTGGCCTCCCTGTCCTCCGACGCTTTAGCGGGAGTTTGAATCCTGGACGGAGGAAGGGGGCAGGAATGGCAGCAACCACAGGCTGCGGTGGAGCCACGGGAGTAGTGGAGGCCGGAGCCGAGTCCGGGGGTAAAAGTCCCGCCAAGACCAGCTTCGACCTCCGCTCTTTCAGTGCCTGGGGTTGAACGCTGCACAAATGGTACAGCCTGAGGAGAGGTGTTCAACCCCAAGGCACCGAACGCACCGACTGTGGCCATCAGCCGGGGAGAGCTTATGGCCACAATCGGTACATTTCGAAAAAATGGCTTTTGGGGCCTCAGCCATACTTAAAAGTAAAAGGTAGAACTACACAAACACACAGGCCCCAAAAACACAACACACACTCACTAACGACCAAACAAAGGGAGGGAAAAAACTAATTAAAGAAATATATTTTTATACTAAAGGGTACCTAACACTTACACACTTTATATTTTTAAACAAAAAAGGAAAGTTTGACAGAAAAAATACACTTATCTGAGAATTTACTTGCTGAGCTCAAGGGGATCCAGCTATCCAAAAGCGCGGCAAACTAGATCTGGGGTCATGGAGGGTTAGCAGGGGATTATGGGTGAAGGGAGGAGCTAGGAGCTCGGATCCATTAGCTTGAAACAAATTGCCGGCTCGGATCCGATATCGGATCCAAGACCCACAGGTTGCTGACAAATTAACTCCCTACTTCAGATCTATTATTTTTAGAAAACCCACTTATTCAAACTCCTTTCTCCATTTCAATAGCTACCGCCCCTTCCATCAGAAGAAATCTGTGGTGAAAGGGCAATTGGTTAGACCTACTAGAATGGTCATCATGGATGAGGTCTTCCACAATGAATGTGAACTTTTACTGGGTATGTTCTGTAGGGGAGGTTACCCCGACAGACTGCTAGAGGAACGTAAGTTGGAGGTTATGAGAAAAAGAAATACTGGATGGTATAACCCTACCTTAGGAGGGTCAACAAATTTTACAATAGAAAATATAGGGGCTGAGGTGTACAGGGAAGCAACTGACCTCATTACTCCATGAATTTCATAACTACCTTTAATATGGTCCACAGAACACTTAAATGGGTTACTGAAAAAAACTGTGTGCTTATTTGCACAAATTCCACTTTGAGAGACCCAGTTTTACATTTAGAAGATATAGGAACCTGAAGGAAATTTTGGAACACACATCTAAAGAAAAGGGTCTATATCAGCTTATCAAAAGCTGATAAGAGCGAACGCTCTTTGATCGAACCCTAAATGTCTAACAATCTAAATAGCGAAGACATGGAACAGTGATTTTTTTCCCAGGGGAAAAAAAAAATCGCTGGGTCATTTTCAGAAGTTTGGCATTTCCCCCACTGTGGTGCGATCTCGGAGTTGGTATATTTAAGTAGGGGAGGTGTGGGGGGCAAAGTCCCCCCAGTTTGGGTTGTGTTTTTGTTTTTTGTTTTTTTTATGCGGAACAGCAATTTTTTCCCTGGGAAAAAAAAATTGCTGTTCTGTGTCTTCGCTATTTTGGTTGTTCTACGTTTTGGGGTCGATCTAAGAGTGTCCGCTCTTATCAGCTTTCGATAAGCTGATACAGACCCAAAGAAAACATGCATCACAGAAGAAACGTGGCTTCTGTTCCCAATGTAAATTCATTCTAATGTGTGACAGGTTTCTTATTAAAGGTAATGAATTTAAAGTTAGGTCAAATTTTGACTGTAATTCTAGGAGGGTGCTCTATGCAGCATTATGCCAACAGTACCCATGTTTTTGCACAGGTAAAACTGAGTGTAGGTTGAAGGAAAGAATTTGTGAACACCAGTATGACATCAACAAAAGGAACCCCAATAATGCCTTGGCAAGACATGTTTTGGACAACGAACATCACACATTTAAGTCCATAGTTATAGAAGGTTTAGGAGGGAATGAGGGGAGGTCCATGGGTACAGTTACTGGAACTAAGGGAATTATATTGGCAACTGACTTTGAATGCCCATGGTTGGCCTGGACTTAGTCTTGTTCCATTGCACGCCTTTTGAAATTTAATGCATTGACCAAGTAATGAAACAGACAGGGGCGAATAGCACAATAATACCTCTGACCCCTTTGCTATGAGTTTGCACTTATGTGAACTTTATATTTAACATGCATATTTTTCTCCTATTCAAGCTCCTTCAAGGAAATGATATACGACATACGTTTTATATACACTTTAACTGAACGCACCTATTGTCCGTTACAATTGGTTTTAATATTTTTTATCATCTCATTGCATGCACTGAATGTTGAGTTATTTTTAGGTACTAGTTTTTTTGGAGCGATTTTTATGTATACAATTTTAACATAGTTAAGTTTTACATGGTTAAAGGACTATGTCTATTATTTTAATTTGATTTTTATTTTTTTATCTAAGATTTTTTACAGAAACTAATATATATATATATATATATATATATATATATATATATATATATATATATATATATATATATACACACACACATATATATATTTATTTATATATTTATTTATATATATATATATATATATATATATATATATATATATATATATATATATATACATGGATTCACTTTATAATCCCGAAATCCTGAAATACCGAATCTCAGAATTTCGAGACCATAAAGCCGAAAGCTCTAAATATCGAAATCCCAAAAGTGCGAATTTAAAAATTGCGAATCCTACACTGACCAGACACCACACACATACACAAAGACACACCTTCCCCCCACACACAAACACACAAAGCTACACTACATGCAGTTATGTTCTTGGCACATACTAGAAAACCTTTTCCATTAAACAATATGTGATATCCTGGAAGAAGTTTTCTTGCCTCCATTAGTTGCTGTTGCATGTTCTCAGTAAACAGATGCCTAAAAGAAGACTAGACGATCAGCCAGGCAGTCAGTTGAAACTGAGGTCAGGATGCATCAAACACCCCTGCTATTGTGTGAGCAGATCCAGTCTGTGAGGAAGCAAGTGGTAATTGCCCTTGGCCATTTCCAAAAGCAGAGAGAACCACTGCAGCCTGGGCCAGAAAGGAGTCACCGCAATGATCTTGGGGGATTCCTTCTGAATCTTCAGAAATACCCTAGATGTGTTGAAAGGGTGGAAAAGCATACAGGAACATTTTGACCGAAGGGAAGATAAAAGGTATTTGTCTTCCATGTCTCCTTGCATGGAGTCCTGGAGCAGAATTTTGCCAGCTGATTGTTCAGAGAGGAGGCAAAAAGGTCTGTTTGAGGAACTCCCACAGACGGATCAAATCTCGAAGACCTCTTGATCTAGTTTCCCTTTGTGAGGATCTGCCTATGTCCTGCTCAGCTCAGATGCCACACAATTTTGCTCTGACGGAATGCATGATGCCTGTAGAGTGAGATTGTGCTATAAAGCTACATCCCATGCTAACATGACTAGTCTGCACTGGGGACAAGACCTGGTTCCCCCTTGCTTATTTACACCACTGTAGTATTGTCTGTAACAACTTGAAGAGTTACTGGGGACCAAAAGTGAGTGAGATAGTTGAGTGCCTTGATAAAAGCAAGCATCTCCTTTATGTTTATGTGCTTGTGTTTGTCTGTCTTTGATGTCCCGGATACCTTGCACTTTTATCCTCTTAATCCTGCTCTTCCTGGGCATAGCTGGTAGCATCTGTGGTCACTGATTGCAGGAGGAGAGAAGAGGAGATCTGGATTCAGGGATACTTGACGTCTCCACTGAATGATTTATTTTCTCACAAACACCAGAAATGGAATCTGAAAATATAATGGATGCTGGTGCTGGAACTTACGAGAGTTCAGATACCACTATATTTTTCTCATGTTAAGTCTTGCCAGAAGTATCATGAGAAAAACAGATGCCATGAGACATAAAATCTGGAGGCATTTCCTCATGGTGACTGCAGCTTGATTGGAAAACCTCTGTAATAGATCTAAAGAGAGATATTTTTGTTTTTCCTGTGGAAGAAAAGCTTTTTGTACAGAGGTGTCTAGCAGATAACCTGGGAACACAATCTTGTGCTATGGAGTCAAAAAAGGCGTTTGAACGTTTTCTTGGAATCCTGTTCTGTATAGATCATCTCTCACCCAAGTGAAAGATTCTTGACACTTTGAAAAACTTTGCATAAATAATTAATTTGTCTAAATATGGAAAACTGTGGATACCATGTGGCCTGCAATGGGCTATAAAATAGAAGTTATGTTCTTACCATAACGTTCCATGTTAGTTGTCTTCTTCTCGCCTTCTTCTTGCTGGATGGGTTCGGAGCCGACCTCGGCCCGACTGCCACTCTAAAAGCTCGAGAGTTGGTTCCACCGGCTCGAGGCTCCCCTTATATCCCACAATGCTAGGCGTGAGTTACCTCAGATCTCGTTTGTAAGCTAGGCCCAGCTTATAATAGTAACAGAATAACTATAAACAAAGTCCACCTCTATAAACCAGGGAGAAGAGAAGGGTGACCTACATCCTGATCCAGGAAAATATGCACAGCAGCATATACCTAAAGTAAGAGGTGGTAGAAAGAGAGGTCACAATCAAAACTCCTCTAGGTCTGTCCAGGCCAGGGGAAGGAGGGTGGGGCGAAGAAGAAGCGAGAAGAAGACAACTAACATGGAACGTTATGGTAAGAACATAACTTCTATATGTTAAGTTGTCTATCTCGCCTTCATTCTTGCTGGATGGGACAGCGTCCCTAGCACCTTGTCCCGGTGGCCTAACGGAACAGACTCTTGAGAACAGTGGAACCAAAGTTAGCTCTATGCCTAGAAGCTAAATCCAACTTATAATGAGAAATGAAAGTGTGAGGAGTAGCCCAAGTAGCAGCTGCACAAATGGTGTCAATAGGCAGTCTGTCTTGGAAGGCTATAGAAGTAGCCAAAGCTCTGGTAGAATGGGCTTTAGGTTTGTTAGGCAGCTTTTGGTGTCTAATTTCATAAACAAGGGAAATCAGAGATGTTAGCCATCTAGATAATGATACCTTTGAAACTGAAAGTCCCTTTCTGCCTTCTGCATAAGAGACAAACAGCTGGTCAGATTTTCTGAATTGTTTGGTTCTATCCAAATAGTACCTTAACTGACGATGAACATCTAGCCAATGCAATTTTGTTCAGACCTGTTAGAATATTCTGGAAAAACACAGGAAGGTCAATGCTTTGATTTAGGTTAGACGAGGCTATCTTAGGTAAAAAGGACGGGTTGGTTCAGAAGATACCCTGTCCTTATGGAACAACAGATAAGGAGGTCGACAGCTGAGTGCATGAAGTTCTGAAACTCTTCTAGCTGAAGTAATAGCTACCAGAAAGAGTGTCTTCCATGATAGCAATTTTAAAGAACAGGAGGCTGCAGGTTCGAAAGGGGAAAGAATCAAAGAACTAAGAACTAAATTTAGGTCCCAAGGAGGAGGAGGATTTCTTATAGGAGGTCTGAGTAGAAAAACTCCCTTCAAAAATGCTTTGCAAAGCTTGTGGGACATTATGGCAGACTCTGAAATGCCCACATGAAAGTTAGAAATAGCTGCCAATTGAACTTTAAGAGTAGATGGAGATGAACCTGCATGGAAGAGTTCAGCTAGAAAATCAAGGACCATTTGGATGGAAGCAGTGAAAGGATCTATGTCCCTTCCTTGAGCCCAATAGGTAAACGTTTCCACTTACTCAAATAAATCTTCGAGTGGAAGATTTATGGAAGCTATCAAAATATCTCGGACAGAGTGAGATATTTGGGAAGCCTGGCTAAGGTTGGAACTGGAGGAACCAAGCAGTGAGGTTCAGAGAGGAAGGGAGCGATGAAACTGACCCGACTGATGGATCAAAAGATCTGGAACTAGGACCAGATGCCAAGGTCGCACCAACAGAAAATGAAGTAGAAAGGGGAACCAAACCTGTCGAGGCCAGTAAGGAGCAATGAGGATCAACGAGGCCTTCTGAGCGATAGCTTTCTGTATCACTTGAGAGATTAGTGGGAAGGGAGGAAATGCATACAGAAGTCCCCGGGCCCAAAGTTGGACAAGAACGTCCCTGCGGGGTTCGCCTGGTAAAGGAATAGGGTGAAATAATCTCTGCACTTGCTGTTTTGGGGAGTAGCAAAAGGTCGCAGCAAGGCTGACCCCACTTGAGAAAAATTTCTCTCACAACAGAGTCTTTCAGAGACCACTCGTGAGGCATGAGGATAGCTCTGCTCAATTTGTCCGCGATTTGATTGGACTTCCCGGGGATGTGCGTTGCTATCAGAAACCGCTGAGAAGAAATCGCCCATTGCCACAGTCTGAGCGCTTCTCGACACAGGGGGTAGGACCTGGTTCCGCCTTGTTTGTTGATATACCACACTACAGACATATTGTCCGTCTGGATTGCTATCGTTCCCAAGGGAAGAGAGTCTTGAAGGGCTTGCAACGCTAAAAGCACTGCTCTCATCTCTAGAACATTTATCTGCAAGTGGCATTCGTCTGGTTGCCATGTGCCCTGGACAGTTCTGCCCTGATAATGCCCCCCACCCGATCAGGGAGGCGTCCGTTGTCAGAGTATCAACCGGAGGAAGGGACAAAGGGTCTTCCCAACAAGAGCTGAGGGAAGACATCCACCACAGAAGATGATTTCTGCATGTTTGCGTAATCATGATGGTGTGGGACATCGGAAGTTGCTGGTATGACCATTGTGAAGAGCATCCATTGAAGGATTCTCATGTGGATTCTGGATAAGGGATGCAGAGGTATGGCATACGCCATAATCCCCAACACTTTCAGAACTAACCTGGCTTTGATTCTGTTGCTGCTGAAGAGGAGCGAGACCAGTTTGTGTATGTCTGTTATTCTCTGATCTGTTAGTCTCTTGAGACATGTTGACTGTGTCTAGATTTGCCTATGAAGGTAATAGTACGACAAGGCGACAAAACAGACTTTTCGCAATTTATTGAAATGCCTAAATTTTGACAAATGCGAAAGGTGTAGTCCCTGGCCAATAGAAGAAGATGCTTGGTGGGAGCTGTGAGGAGCCAGTCGTCCAAATATGGAAACACCTGGAATCCTTGACGTCTCAGGTGAGAAGCTACCACTGCCATGCATTTGGTAAACACCGGGGCAGTGGTGAGACCAAAGGGCAGGGCCCTGAATTGAAAATGACTGGTTCCCAGCCTGAAGCGGAGGAATCTTCTGGAGCGTCTGTTCACTTTTATGTGATAGTACGCATCCTGAAGGTCTATAGAGCACATCCAGTTTCCCTTTCCCAATAGGGGAAGGATGGACTGCAGCGTGACCATCCGAAATCTTGTTTTCTTGACTGACTTGTTCAAGATACTGAGATCCAAAATTGGTCTCCAGTCCCCTGTTTTCTTTGGAACTAAAAGAACCTGGAGTAGATTCCGATCCTTGCTGGTCTGCTGGAACTGGCTGTATTGCTCTTTTTGCAAGCAGCTTTGAAATTTCCAAAGCTGCAAGATCCCTTTGAGCGGGTGGAACATCTGGAAGGGATTTTTGATTGGTTTGGAATGCGAAAAGGAATGGTATAGCCTTCGAAATGATGGACTGTACCCATTTGTCTTGAGTCAGGGATAGCCAGGCTTCTGGGTACAGTGACAATCTTCCCCCGGCTGCCTCCGAAGGTGGGCAGTCGGGCAACACCTCAGGGATGCTGAAAGGGCTTATCAGAGAAGGCTTCTCGATTGCCCTGGTTCTGCGGACCCCCCCCTGCCTCTAGGGCTTACGCCTACCATTGTTGTTCCCCCCTCTGCCTCTGGCGGGGAACCGACTCTGTGCGTCAGGCGAAGTCCCTTGAGATTGTTTGCGGAACCACATTTTTCGACTTTTCTGGCCTTTGGGGTAAGGCCTAGAAGGAGTGGAGAAACGGACTCCGACGGCAGAAAGAGTCTTGCCATCTATCTCGCACCTAGTCAAGGTTTCTTTCACTTGAGGACCAAAAAGAGATGATCCATCAAACAGGGAATTAGTGAATGACGTTTTAAAGGGTTCCGCAAAGTTGCATAGCCGCATCCAGGCATGCCTGCGTAAGGCCACACCTGTCCCTGTGGCCCTGCTCGCTCCATCAGCCGCATAAGAGAGGAGGCGCATGGAGGAGTTAGCTATGGAGTTCAGGGTAGCCAGCTGAGTGTTCATCTTGTCCTGAAAACCCGCAGCCGTAGGATCCTTCAACATGTCACTCACTTCTTTGATCAAGTCCCTTTGAAGACGAGTAAAATGGCATAGGTAATTCAGCGAACGCATAGCAAAGGTCGCTGACGAGAACATCCGCTTCCGTACCTGTCCATAGACCTAGATTCTTTGTTAGGGGATGAACAGGCACTGAAGGATCAGCTAGTTCCTTCTTGGTGGCAGCAGCTACCACCATAGCATCCACAGAAACACCTTTTGTGAGAAATTGCTTGTCAGTTGGTGCTGTTATAAATTTGGAAGGTCTCCTGGGGTAGGGTCCACTGAATCAGGAGCCGTCCAGGCCTTTTGCAACCACCTGCATGAGGGGATCAAAGGGGGACACCCAGGAGGTGGAAGGGTGAGAGCCAACGCCTCAAGATACACAGATTCATCCTCCGAAGGGTTAAGGGCTGGCCAATTTCCCTCTGTTTCAGGATCTCTAGAATGTCTGCAAAGAGACATCTTCAGAAGGGGAATGGGGAACCCTCGAATCCTCTAAATCTGTGTCAGAGGTGACAGACTCAGGTGAGTCTATGTGCTTCCTCTTACACTTTCTTCTAGGGGCTCCCCTGCCTAATCAGGGAGGCCGCTGAAGAGGATGAGATCCCCACAGGGGATTCTTGAGGAGCTAGCTCTCTGCGGTCTGGGATGAGGGAGTGAGTCGACATAACCAAAGGCACCGAAGAGGGAGGGGCGGACGGAGCCGACTGTGGAGCCGAACAAGGTTCCAACACACTCCGCATGACCTCGAGCACCCCTGTCCGGCAGAGCCAGAGGTCCCCGCCCGAGAAGCTGAGAACCTCCTCGGCACCGACAGAGATGGCTCCGAGGCCGATGTCAGAGCCGAACTCACCAGCGCCGGCACCGAGAGTGAGAGGGGTCGGACAAGGGTCCGATGCCACTCACCCCTCGGAGCCGACGAGGGAAGCCGGCGCCGAGATTCTTCAAAAGAAGAAATCGAAGCCGACGACGGGGCCGAAGACAATTGTATCGGCTCGACGCTACCACAGTCTCGGTCCCGACGCCTGCCCGAGCTCAAAGGAGTCGGAGGAGGAATATTTATTGAACTAGTTGAGGCATCGACTGATGAGTCGGACTCTGAAGCATTTGGGCCAGTGCCTCGGACTTCAAAGTCTACTCACTACCCTCTGGAGGTCGTGATCTGAGAGCCTCGATGACCTGGAGGAGTGAGATCTGTGGCTCCGTTCAGACAGCAAGGGAGATGCTGGAGCGAATGAACGGAGCCAAGGGACGGTGACCTCGATCTCTTTCTAGATGTCGGCTCCGATGGTCTGATCGGAGCCGACTCAGGAATCTCTAATGCCTCGGCTCCAGCCGGAGCCGAGGAAACCACAGATACTGCAGTCAAAGACTCATCGGCTCCAGCCGGAGCCGATGAAGCAGTAGAAGCCTTAGGCCTCGACTCTGAAGCTGGAGCCGAGGTCTTGGAAGCCTTAGAAGGTTTCCCCGATGACACAGAGAGGGAACCTTCAGGCTTAATTAAACCCCTCAAAATGAGTTTATTTTTTCTCTCCTGCAGGACTCTAGGGCTGAAGCCATGGCATACAGCACAAGAGTCCTGCAGGTGTAAAGGTCCCAGGCAATACACAAGAAGTGTGACCGTCTGTCAGAGACATTTTCTGACAGCACGAGTCACACTTCTTGAAGCCTGAGACCTTTGTATCCTTGGACATACTCAAGGAACCTAAGTGTAATCACACACAGAAAAACACACACACACAGATTACACTGATAGGGGTTCAAAGGGAATATTTAAACTAAAGGTAATTAAGTTAAAATTCCCTAATCAACACATACACACCCTAAGGATAGGGAAGGAGGGCCCGAAGCCTTAGGGAAAGAACTATAAGTTCTTTAGAAAAAAAAAAGGGGCTGGATAAAGGATATGAAGGGATAATATCCACTACACTAAGGGGAAAGAAAAATACACTAAGCTAGCTTAAGTCTAAAGAATTTAAACTAGTCTAACTTTCACTAACCTGGAGCCGGTAGAAAACACACCTCGATCGCTGTAGCGGCAAACGAGATCTGGGGTAACTCACGCCTAGCATTGTGGGATATAAGGGGAGCCTTGAGCCGGTGGAACCAACTCTCGAGCTTTTAGAGTGGCCGAGTCGGAGCCGAGGTCGGCTCCGAACCCATCCAGCAAGAATGAAGGCGAGATAAGACAACTTAACATTAGAAGTTATGTCCTTACCATAACGTTCCATGTGGAGTGTTCATCTCGCCTTTGTTCTTACACCTGGGTTCGGAGCCGATCCTCGCTCGTCGGCCGCTTGGCAAAGCTCTGCATCGAGAAGAAGAAGCTCGAGACCAACCTAACTCCCACAATCCCCCTCTGCCTTTACCTCAGATCTAGTTTGCAAGCAAACCAGAAGTCAACAGAAGAGAATGTAACACATTCATGCCAAACAAGAACAAACCTAGCTGAAAAATATAGCCACAACAACTGCTCAAGGCAGAAGCAGGAGAACCAAACCAGACACCTAAACTGGACGTTCTTCCTGAGGGTGGGAATGTAAGAACAAAGGCGAGATGAACACTCCACATGGAACGTTATGGTAAGGACATAACTTCTATATGTGAGAGTGTTCAATCTCGCCGTTTGTTCTTACACCTGGGTAGCGTACCTAGCTCCATGTTTCTGAGGAACTCACGGGAGAATGTTCCTGAGCACAGTGGAACCAAAGGCTGCCCTGTCCCTAGAAATCCTGTCTACTTTGTAATGAGTAATGAATGTATGTGGTTTAGACCAAGTGGCAGCCGCACAAATAGTGTCCAACGGTAGGCGGGCTGCATGAGCCAGGGATGTAGATACTGATCTTGTAGAGTGCCCTTTGGGCTTGACAGGTAAAGTTTGCTCAGAGGCAGTATAAACATAAATAATACAATCGGAAAGCCATTTGGAAAGGGTTCGTTTCGTAACTGCCATACCCTTCTTGCTGTCTGCAAAGGCTATAAAGAGCTGGTCTGTTTTACTGTGATCCTTTGTTCTATCCAAGTAAAATCTGAGTTGTCTATGAACATCTAACTTGTGTAACATATATTCCAACTTATTGGAGTGGTTTTTGAAAAAGGTGGGGAGCTCAATGGACTGATTAATATTATTAACGGAGCAAACTTTGGGAAGAAAGGATGGATTAGTGCGAAGAGATACTCTATCAGGGTGAAAGATCAAATAAGGGTGTTTAACGGAAAGAGCTTGAAGCTCCGATACCCGCCTGGCCGATGTGATAGCCACCAGAAAGAGGGTCTTCCATGACAAAAATTTCAAAGGACAGGAAGAGGCTGGTTCAAAAGGTGGTAGCATCAGCTGTGATAAAAGAAGGTTCAAGTTCCAAGGTGAAGTAGGACTTCTAACTGGTGGTCTAATATGGAAAGATCCTTTTAGAAAGGCCTTACAAAGTCTTTGAGCCATAATAGGAGCCCCACTTTCTCCCACATGAAAGTTTGAAATGGCAGCCAATTGCACTCTCAAAGTGGCAGGAGAAGCTCCTTGGTGGAACAGTTCGGTTAAAAACTCCAAGACCTTATTTAGAGGAGCTATTACGGGATCCAATTGTTGTGTAGTTGCCCAGTGCACAAAAAGCTTCCATTTACTAGTGTAAATCTTTGTAGTGGAAGCTTTATGAGAAGCCACCAGGATATTTTGAACTGCAGGGGATAGAAGATCAGACCTGGCTAAGAAGGGAAGCGGAGCAGCCAAGCTGCTAGTCTGAGGGAGAGTAGCGACGGGTGGGGAGCCCCTGACGAGTGGGTCAGCAGATCCGGCTCCGGGTCCAGGATCCAGGGTTCCCAATGTGTGCCAGAAGAAAGGGAAACCAGATTTGACGAGGCCAGAATGGGGCAATGAGGATAATTGTCCTTTGCAGGTTGTTGGCTTTCTGTAGAAATTTTGCAATCAGGGGAACAGGAGGAAAAGCGTACAGGAGACCCGGGGGCCAATCGTGAACCAGAGCATCCCTGGGGACTTCCCCTGGAGGGGGTAACAGGGCAAAATAGCTTCTGCATTTGGCGTTCATTGGAGACGCAAACAGATCGCAGGAAGGCTGGCCCCACTTGCGAAAAATTTCCTTCGCAATTGATTGTTTTAGGGACCACTTGTGAGGTAACAGGATGGCTCTGCTCAACCTGTCCGCTATGACGATGGATAACCCCGGGATGTGCGTTGCTATCAGAAAGCGACCCATGGACTCCGCCCATTGCCAGATTCTCATGGCCTCTCTGCATAGTTTATAAGACTTGGTTCCCCCTTGTTTGTTTATGTACCAGACTACGGACATGTTGTCCGACTGAACTGCAATGGTCCCTAGAGGAAGAAGGGGAGAAAAGTGTTGCAACGCTAGAAACACTGCCCTCAACTCTAGAACATTGATGTGCAGATTGTACTCCAAATTGGACCATTCGCCTTGGACTGTCTGTCCCTGAAAGATGCCCCCCCACCCTATCAGGGAAGCGTCCGTGGTCACCGTAGCTGTCGGCGTGGGTAGCACAAATGGTCTTCCGCTGGAAAGATTGCAAGTCTGAAGCCACCAAGCCAGGTGCGATTTGCATATGTTCGTGATGTGAATTTCGTGCGTCAGGGGTAACTGTTGGAACGACCATTGTGCAAACAGTAGCCATTGAAGAACTCTCGTGCAGTCTTCCCAAGGATATCGCAATGAGAGAAGCTGCCATGAGACCCAAAACCTTCAGAACCAGTTTTGCTGGGGATTTTTTGGATACTAGGAGAAGAGATATATGGTTTTGTAGGGAGGCTATTCTTTCTGGAGGAAGCCTTAGGATTAAGCAACGCGTATCCAATTCTGCTCCTATGAATGAGATATGCTGTGATGGCTGTAGTAAAGATTTTTCGAAATTTACGGAAATTCCGAGATGAACACAGAGTTGTAGTGTGTAATCCCTGGCCTGAATCAGTCGACGCTCGGTGGTGGCAGAAAGGAGCCAGTCGTCCAGATACGGAAACACCTGGAATCCCAGGCGTCTCAAGTGAGACGCTACCACTGCCATACATTTGGTGAAAACCCTGGGGCTGAGGTCAGACCAAAGGGCAGGGCTCGAAACTGAAAGTGACTGGCTCCCAGCCGGAAGCGCAAGTGATCACTGGACGCCCTGGCCATTTTGATGTGGTAGTACGCGTCCTTTAGATCTATTGAGCACATCCAGTCGTCCTTCCGTAAGAATGGAAGGATCGATTGAAGCGTGACCATCCGGAACTTTTCTTTCTTGATGAAGGTATTGAGTTTGCTTAGGTCCAGAATTGGCCTCCAGTCCCCTGTCTTTTTTGGAACTAAAAAGAACCTTGAGTAAGTTCCGAATCCTCGTTGGTCCGCTGGGACTGGTTGAATGACTCTTTTTTTTAGCAGCTTTGAAATTTCTATAGCTGCAGGGCCTTGCAGATGGGGCGGTACATCTGGGAGTCTTTTCTGCGGAATTGGGGGCAATAGGAAGGGAATTCTGTAACCTCTGGTAACAATGCTTTTTACCCAATTGTCTGATGTAAGACTTTGCCAGGCCTGAGGGTATAAAGCTAAGTGACCCCCGACTGCCTCCAGAGCAGGACAGTCGGGCCTCCTCTCAGGAGTGCTGGAAAGGTTTCCCAGGGAGTGTATCCCTGTCACCTTGGTTTTGCGGACCCCCTCTGCCGCCAGGGTGACGTCTTCCACCTCTGCCCCCTCCTCTGCCTCTAGAGGGGGCATCACCCTGTGTGCCTGGGAAAGAGCCTTGGGTTTTCGAAACCACATTTTTCCACCACGTTGCCCTTTGGGGTACGGTCTGGATGGGGTGGAAAAACGGACTCCGACAGCAGACAGAGTCTTTCCCTCTTGCTCACACCGGGTAAGGGTCTCCTTTACTTTGGGGCCAAAGAGGGTGGCACCATCAAATGGGGCGTTAGTAAAGGAAGATTTGAAGGCTTCCGCAAAGGAACATAAGCGCATCCAGGATTGTCTACGAAGAGCAATCGCTGAAGCCGCTGCCCTACTCGACCCTTCGCTGCGTGAGATCAGCCTCATGGACGAGTTTGCAATAGATGTAAGGGTATTGAGATGTGCTGTAACTTTCTCCGAGACAGCAGCATCTGTAGTACCCTGGAGGGTATCTCCCAACTCTTTGATTAGATCCCTCTGTAACCGTGTGAAATGGGTCAAATAGTTCAGGGATCGCATGGAAAAAGCTGCTGAACTAAAATGCGCTTCCCATACCTGTCCATGGTCCTAGAATCTCTGTTAGGCGGATGGACAGATGAGGAAGATTCAGACATCTCCTTTTTCGTGGCCGCTGTCACCACCATAGCGTCCACTGGAACTCCCTTTGTTAGATAAGCCTTGTCTTGGGGGGCAGTAATATACTTATTAGGCTTTCTAGGGACTGGCTCCACCGTGTCAGGTGTCTCCCACACCCTCCGAGCAATCAATTCCCTCAATTCATCAAAGGGCAGAGTGACCCAGGAGGAGGAAGTGTGAGCACCGAATGCCTTCAGCAAGACTGACTCATCCTCAGAAGGGGGTAGGGCTTGCCAATCATCTCTCTGTTTTAGGATCTCCAGGATGTCAGAAAAGGAGACATCCTCTGAGGGTGATTTTGGGGACCCTTCTGACTCATCCAAGTCAGTGTCCGATGTCAAGGATTCTTGTGGAGAATCCAAGTGTCTCCTCTTACACAATCTTTTCCTCGGAACTTCTTCGGGGGGGCATCCGATGAAGCCTCCGAGGAAGAGGGGGCACCCTCTAGGGGTGGCTGTGACACTGGTGCTCGACGCTTAGATGTAGCCGTGGGTGCAGAGGAGGATAACGGACCTTTATGGGAAGGAGAAGCTGTTTCTGCTGAAGTGGTTGTCTGAGTAGACAACACCTTCCTCATGAGGTCGAAGGCCCCCGGGTCCCGAGTCGAGGCATCCCCAGGTTCCGAAGAAATCGGAGGAATCCCCGAGACAGGCACTGATGGCATCGACCCCGAGGACGGAGCCGAGTCGATCCGAGCCGAGGCTCCGAGAGGGAGAGTCGGAACCGAAACATCGGTCCGACTCTCAGTCCCCGATCCAAGGATGGATCTTCGGCTCCGAGACTCCGGTGCTGGGTCCAACGGAGTCGAGGTGAACGGTGCCGACCGAGAAAAGACGGTTCCGGCACCGAGGGCTCCACAATCATCAGATCAGCCTCTCCCGGCTCCGAAGACTGGATAGGCCTCGGAGGAGGAACAGGTGGAGATAAGGGAAGGCCTTCGAGTCTCGACACCAACTGGGAGGAGACAGAGATGAGTTTGGACAAGGCCGTATTCTCCATCAATTTCTGCACCACGCGGTCTACATCGGTGTCGGAGAGGGGCCTGGAAGAACGCGTCGAAGGAATCGAAGACGGAGCCGACCTCAAAAGTACAGGAGGAGGAAGCTCCGTCACCGGTTCCAAGACTCGAGGCTCGGTAACTGACAAAAGTTCAACACTCGGCCCCGAAGTCTGTGCGAACTTTAAATGAAGAGCTCGGAGCTGATGACATGGGCTCCGACGTCTTCGATTCCTTCGAGGATTTAGATGTCTGGTCCGATGCATCCAGAGCCTCTTGGAATGCAGGCTTCAAAAGGCCCCTATCCATAAGTTTCCTGCGCCTATCTGTCATGACCCTTCCACTGAAAGAATGGCAGATGGAGCAGTCTTCCTGCAGATGGAGAGGGCCAAGACAGTAGACGCAGGAACTATGATTATCTGT
Source organism: Protopterus annectens (assembly GCF_019279795.1). Lineage (NCBI taxonomy): Eukaryota > Metazoa > Chordata > Ceratodontiformes > Protopteridae > Protopterus > Protopterus annectens. The sequence goes on from NC_056744.1 coordinate 768,758,561, forward strand.
GACAGACATTTTCTGTCCACATTGGCACCGTTTGAAGCCTGATTTAGCTTTTTCAGACATGTTACAAATAGTCAAATCCAAGGAAAACAGTGAAATAGCCAATACAAAATGTCCAATCCAGTAATAAAGGTCAAATCCTGAAGATAAAGTCAAATCCTGTATATAAAGCTAAAGGGTGGGGTAGGCCCCGAGGGAAGTAACTCTAAAAAAAGTATATAAATTTATATACGAACCCGAGAAACCCTCGATACACTACTCACACACACACAACAACTTTTTAAGAGGAAAAGAGAAGTTTTTATCCAAAAATATATAAGATAAAATAATCTTAGCTTTGAGGTGGTCTGAGCTCATCAAAAATGATGCGAACGTTGCAGCGGCAAACTAGATCTGAGGTAAAGGCAGAGGGGGATTGTGGGAATTAGGTTGGTCTCGAGCTTCTTCTTCTCGATGCAGAGCTTTGCCAAGCGGCCGACATGGAGCCGAGGATCGGCTCCGAACCCAGGTGTAAGAACAAACGGCGAGATTGAACACTCTCACATTAAGAAGTTATGTACGTACCATAACGTTCCATGTTAGTTGTCTTCTTCTCGCCTTCTTTCTTGCTGGATGGGTTCGGAGCCGATCCTCGGCTCCGACTCGGCCAATACTAAAGCTCGAGAGCTAATCCCACCGGCTCGAGGCTCCCCTATATCCCACAATGCTAGGCGGTAACTCCTCAGATCTCGTTTGATAGCTATACAAAAAAAAACCTAGTTTCCATAGAATGGAGTAGGGAAACCCACCTCAAAACAACCTGCGTGAAAGGTATCGCAGACCTAAGAAAGGAGAAAAAGAGGTGGAAGAACGTGTGGGAATGACGACTTCCAGAGGAAGAACACAAACTGAATTCCTGTCGGTCTGTCCAGGCTTGGGGGAAGGACGGTGGGACGCAAGAAAGAAGGTGAGAAGAAGACAACTAACATGGAACGTTATGGTAGGTACATAACTTCTTAATGTTAAGTTGTCCATCTCGCCTTCATTCTTGCTGGATGGGACCGCGTCCCTAGCACCTTATCCCGGGTGACCTATCGGAACAGACTCTTGAGAACAGTGGAACCAAAATTGGCACGGCTTCTGGAAACCATGTCCAATTTGTAATGTGAAATGAATGTATGAGGAGAAGCCCAGGTGGCTGCTGCACAAATGGAATCTATTGGCAGCCTATCCTGAAAAGCTACGGATGTAGCTAATGCCTAGTTGAATGAGCTCTAGGTCTTGAGGGTAGTTTTTGATGCCTTATCTCATAGATGAAGGTAATTGTAGAGGTAAGCCATCTAGAGAGGGATACTTTAGTAACAGGAAGGCCCAATTTTCCTAACGCATATGACAGAAACAATTGATTAGATTTCCTGAATTGTTTAGTCCTATCTAAGTAATATCTAAGTTGGCGATGAACATCCAAAAAATGTAGCTTTTGTAACGAACTGTTTGAATAGTTAGGGAAAAAAATGGGGAGATCAATAATTTGGTTTAGGTTTACTTGAGAAGAAACTTTGGGCAAAAAGGATGGATTAGTAGGGAGGGATACCCTATCTTTGTGAAACACTAAGTAAGGAGGACGACTGCACAGAGCATGGAGTTCAGATACCCTTCTCGCTGAAGTTATAGCTACTAGAAAAAGTGTTTTCCAAGAAAGCAACTTCAGAGAACATGAAGCTGCCGGTTCGAAGGGGGGAAGGATTAAGGATGCCAGAACCAAGTTCAAATCCCATTGAGGCGGGGGATCTTTGATTGGAGGTTTGAGAAGAAATACGCCCCTTAAAAAGGCTTTACAGAGTTTGTGAGCCATGATGCTAGACTCCGAGACACCAACATGAAAATTAGATATGGCAGCCAATTGAACTCTAATGGTAGATGCAGATGATCCTAAATGAAAGAGTTCTGCTAGAAAATCTAGAATAGACTGGATAGGTGCTGTAAAGGGATCTATGTTTTTTGACGTTGCCCAAAAGGAGAAGCGTTTCCATTTGCTACTATAAATCTTCCGGGTAGAAGATTTATGAGAGGCTATCAAGATATCTCGGACCGAGCGAGATATTGAGGGAAGCCTGGCTAAGGTTGGAATCGGAGAAACCATGCTGTGAGGTTTAGAGAAAGCAGAGATTGGTGCAGCTGACCCGAATGGTGGGAGCATTTGGGCCAGTGCCTCGGACTTGAGAAGTCTACTCACTACCCTTTGCAAATCGTGGTCAGATAACCTGGAAGACCGTGAGGAATGAGTTTTATGGCTCCGTTCGGAAAGAAGAGGGGATCCTGGCGCCGAATGCACGGAGCCAATAGAGGGGGATCTGGATCTCTTCCTAGACTGTGGCTCCGATAAGAGTATCAAAGCCAACGGAGTTTTATCAGCCTCGGCTCCAGCCGGAGCCGAGGTAACAGTATGAGGCTTGGAAACATCGGCTCTGGCCGGAGCCGATGTCAAAGCCGACTTAACCTTTCCAGCAGTCGACTCAGAAACCGGAGCCGACTGTTTGGAAGTTTTAGAAGGCTTCCCTGACACAGACTGAGTCGGGGGGCCTTCAGGCTTTAATAAGCCCCGCAAGATTAATTTATTCTTGCGTTCCTGCAGGACTCTAGGGCTAAAACCATGACAAACAGCACAAGAGTCCTGCAGGTGCAAAGGTCCCAGGCAATACACAAGAAGTGTGACCGTCTGTCAGAGACATTTTCTGACAGCACGAGTCACACTTCTTGAAGCCTGAGACCTTAGCGTCTTTTGACATAGTGAAAGGAGTGCCTGACAACAACACAAACACACTACAGACACACCCTCTACCAAAGAAAAATATTAAATTATTAAACTATTAAGGCTAACACAAAGCCACAAACACACATACAAGCCCTTAACAAAAAACTACTAATTTAGTCACACTAAAGGACTGGGGGAAGGGAAGGGGCCGAAAGCCTACAAGTTAAGGGAAGAAAAGGAAGGGAATATAGACCCGAAAAAACAGGGGTCGATTTATCTAAATATTAATTAAACTAAAAAGGTTATGGTATGAAACAATAGGGGGTTAAGAAATACCTATTATGGTAAAAACTCTCACTGACCTGCCTGAGCCGGTAAAAAAGCACCTTGTCAGCTATAGCGGCAAACGAGATCTGAGGAGTTACCGCCTAGCATTGTGGGATATAGGGGAGCCTTGAGCCGGTGGAATTAGCTCTCGAGCTTTAGTATTGGCCGAGTCAGAGCCGAGGATCGGCTCCGAACCCATCCAGCAAGAATGAAGGCGAGATGGACAACTTAACATCAGGAGCTAGACACTTTCTGAACAGCCTTGGAGCAGTGCATAGCCCAAATCGTAAGGCAGAGAACAGATAGTGTGATCCAGACACATAAAACCTTAAACATCGGAGGTCTGAATGAATAAGAACAAGATAAGAATCTATTAAATTTAAGGTTACAAAAAACTCAAATAAGAAAGAAAAGCTAACAGGATGTGAAGTGAAAACATTTTCAACTTGGGCATTGTTATATACTACTTTAGGAAAGAAAGGTCTAGAACTAGTTTTCATGGATTTTCTTTCTTTGGCACCAAAGCTATCCTTGAATAAAAAAACTCTTTCTGACTGAGGAGAAGGGACTGTTTCTGTTACACCCTCAGATAGCTTGAGCCATAGGACTGCAGGGAACAGAGGTGTTTGGTCTAGTGGATGTGGAATTATTCCCTGAAACAAAGAATTTTTTTCTCACTGCTATCAGTAACCCGGAACCCATTTGTCTAAAACAATCTGTTGTCAAAGAGAGAAATGGGAGATTCAGACTTTCTAAAAGGGATAAGGGACTGCCAGGGTGAGGGAGGTGGGATAAGGGACTGCAAGGGTGAGGGAGGTGGGATAAAGGACTGCCAGGGTGAGGGAGGTGGGATAAGGGACTACCAGGGTGGGGGAGGTGGGACAAGGTCCCTTACAGAGTCATTCTGTCTCATTTAACTGTCCTTTATTCGGGGGGGGGGGTCCTGTTTCCTTTTGGAACCTCCTTGCCATTGTTTTTTAAACGTCTGCTTATCAGCATGATGCTGAGACTGTTTATTTAGTTTCTTTACAAAGTCAGACAAGGGAGCAGAAAATTCTTTGGAGAATAAGGGCAGAAAAACCCAAGAGATTCCCTGTATCAGCTTAACCCTCTCAGCACATTTTCGATAATATCTGCAACACAGGTTCTAAAAACTAAGTCTCCATCCAAAGAAGAATGTAAAATCTCATTTTCTACATATTCCAGGAGGTTCTGAGAATGCAGCCAAGTAAAACTCCTCAACACAGTACCAGTGGAAACAGCCTTGGATGAAGTATCTGTAGAGTCATAAACACACTAAGCAATGAGCAGTGACCACAGAAACTGAAGAAATTAACTAACATGAAGCAGATTTTTCCTCACAGGAGGGAACTGCAGATAACACATTCCTCATACTTACACAATTAGTCTGAATAAACTTTAACATATCAACCTGACAATTCAAAATTCTAAAAATTAAAGTTACAGAAGCATACATTTCCCCCCAAAACTTATCAATTGTTTTACCATCTTTGTCAAAAGGGGAAGGATTAGAATTAGCAAAATGTTTGGCAATAGGAAGATTAACTAAAGCTGTAGCTGCTGGATCAGGTCTGGGATGTGTATAAACACATTACAGTTGATAAAAATACATATTCCTAGCTTAAAATAGTTCAGACATTAAAAATAATATTTGGAAGGTTTATCCTCAAAGGGAAGTTATCTGTCCAAGAAAGGAACAGCACAAGCCTAGAATCAATCCTCTAAAGCATGCAGAGGAGCACTTTCTTTGGCAGCAGGAAAGCTCTGAAGGGCTTGGTGCCCAAACATGTCTTTTAATCAGCTCAGCTCAACCTGACAAAGAACTCATAATGTTCCATCTGTGTTGTCCATCTTCATTTATCCTTGACAAATGGGTTTGGTTCCAGTATTGGGACCTACTCGGCTGTGACTACAGCCCGTGAGAACCAAAACCTCTTGAGCTTAAGCCCTACCCAGAATGCTCCTTCTAAAATTATCTCAAACTGAGTTTGCAGATAGAAAAGGACAGAAAATATAATCCCAATAACACCTTTATAGAGACCATATCTGTTGTTGTATATCAAAGAATGCACAACTAGGACCACAATTTGTTCCACTAAGAGACCTGCATGGAAGGGGATGGAGTGTGGGGAGTTAAGGATAAATGAAGATGGTCAACACGGATGGAACGTTATGATAAGAACATAACTTCTTTATCTAAAGTTGTCAATGTTCATTTAATCCTTGACAAATGGGACAGTCCCCAGCTACTTTAGATCTTGAGAGGACTCATGGAAGGATATTCCTTAGCACCACAGAACCAAATGATGCTCTTCCCCTAGAGACCAAATCCAATTTGTAATGAGTGATAAAGCTATGAGGGGTAGCCCATGTCGCTGCTGCACAAATATCGTCCATGGAAGCATTGGAATGAAAAACTGCTTAAGTAGCTATGACTCTAGCACAGTGTGCCTTAACAGGCCCAGGTAATTCAACTTTCCTCTTGTTGTATATGAAGGAAATACAATCTTTTACCATCTAGAAATGGTAACCTTGGTGACTGGCTTTGTCCATTTTGGTAGCTGAAAAGGAAACAAACAGTTGCTCAGATTTCCTTACGTTTTTTGTTCTATGAAGGTAGAATCACAGTTGTCTATGAACATCTAATAAATGCAAGCAGTATTCACCTCTGTTTGAAAAATTAGGAAAGAATACTGGTAAACTTTTTGTCTGACTGATATTCGTTTCTGACACCACGTTTGGTAAAAAGGAAAGATTAGTTTTCAAGGAAATCCTGTCTTTGTGAAAAATCAAATATGGTGGTTTACAGGATAAGGCTTACATTTCTGAGAGTCTTCTGGCAGAAGTAATCACTACCGGAAATATAGTTTTTCAAGATAAGAATTTCAGGTCGCAGTTGGCAGCAGGCTCAAAGTGGGGATGCACTATTTGTTTGTAACACTAAATTTAGCTCCCAAGGTACAGATGGATCCTTATAAGGCAGTTTTAACATAGAGGTTTCTTTTAAGAACGTTTTGCAAAGTTTATAAGAAATCAATGAATATTTTTTGAACCCATTATGAAAACTGTAAATAGCTGATAGTTGAACCCTGATAACAGTGGAAGAGGCTCCTGCTTCAAAGAGCAAAGCTAAAAATTCTAAGACTTTAACAGGAGCGGAGAAGGAGTCAGTGTTATTATCTTGAGCCCAGAAGGTAAATCTCTTTCATTTACTTTTGTAGGGTCTTCTGATGAAAGGCTTATGGGAGGCCAAAAGAATCCGACGAACTGGGGAAGATAGATGATTACATCTGGCAATCAATGGAACTAGAGAAGCCAAGCTGTGAGATTGAGCTATTGAAGGTTTGGGTGAACTAATCCCTCTGGATCAGATAGGAGATCTGGATCTGGGTCCAGAGTCCATGGTTGTTGAATCAGGTAAGGCCAAAGAAGGGGAACTGTTGAGGCCAGAAGGGAGCAATGAGGATTACCTTACTCTTCAACCTGGTCACTTTCTTTAGAAACTGAGGAATTAGAGGGATGGGGAGAAAAACGTTCAAGAGTCTTGAGGGCCAACTGTGCAGGACAGCATCTCTTGGGGATTCCCCCGAAGGGGGGACTATGGCAAAGTAGTTGCTGCACTTCTTGTTTAGGAGCGATGCAAATAGGTTGTAGTAAGGCTGGCCCCAGTGACGATAAATCTTTTCTGCCAATTTGGGACTGAGAGACCATTCATGAGGCAGGAGAATGCATTTGCTGTTTGTCTGCTATCACAATGGAACTCCCTGGAATATGCCTTGCTATCACAAAGCGGTGGGAAGAGATCACCCACTACCAAACCCTGAGAGCTTCTCGACAAAGGTGTAAGACTTGGCTCCTCCCTGTTTGTTGATGTACCAAACCACTGACATATTGTCTGTCTGAATCGCAATCATTTGCAAGGAGAGAGCAGTTTGAAAGGCCTGCAAAGTGAAAAGCACTGCCCTCAGCTCTAGAACACTGATAAGCAAGCTGGCCTAAATGGAGAACCAAGTGCTTTGGACAGTCTTGCCCAGATAATGCCCCCCCAGCCCATCTGGGTGGCGTCCATGGTCACTATGGCTTGGGACTGACACAGGACAAAGGGGCAGCCCAACAGAATTTCTTCTGAATGAATCAACCAATCCAGGTCTTTCCTGCAACGGCTGGTAATCAAAATCGGATCTGACATTGGTTGATACATTACAGACCACTGAGATGCTAGAAGCCACTGTAGAATTCTCATGTGAAATCTTGCTAGGGAAACTAATGATATGGTTGCTGCTACTGAACCTAAGGCTTGTAGGACTAGTCGTGTGGCTACTCTCTTGTTTCTGACAACTTTTTGCACTTGGGCCTTGATCTTTTGCAATCTTAGATAAGGTAGCGAGGATGTAAGTATTGATATTTAGAACCACTCCTATGAACTCTAAAGTTTGAGATGGAGTCAACTGTGATTTCTTGTAGTTTACAGTAATCCCCAGGGTGGGGGCAGGTCTGAAGAATGTAGTCTTTTGCTTGTTCTAGAAGGTGCCTGGTGGGAGCAGTAATGAGCCAGTTGTCTAAGTATGGAAACACCCGGAATTCTTGCAGTCTCAAATGAGCTGCTACTACTGCCATACATTTGGTGAAGACACTGAAGGCTGTGGTGAGACAAAGGGCAGAGCTCTGAATTGATAATGACTGGCTTCTAGCCAAAAGAGGAGAAATCTCCTGGAGTGCTTGTCCATTTTTATGTGGTAACATGCATACTGGAGATTTATCAAGCACATCCATATCATCTTTCCCTAGAAACAGGAGAACAGACTGAACTGTGACCACCTAGAAATTTGTCTATCGAACAAATATGTTCAAAACACTTAGATCCAGAACTGGTCTCCAGTCCCCTGTCTTTTTTGACACTAAAAAGAATCTTGAATAAACTCCGGATTCTATCTGGTCTGGTGGGACCTCTTGGATGACTCTTTTTTTCTAGCAGTTTTTGTATTTCATTCTGACTGGGTGGAACTTCGGGGATTTTCTCACCACTGTGGGGAGGTAGAAGAAAGGGTATGATATAGCCTCTGGTTATAATCTTCTGCACCCAAACACCCGAAGCTATCTGAAGCCAGGCGTGTTGGTGCAGGGATGAACACCCCCCCCCCCCGACTGCCTCCAGAGGAAGGCAATTGGACCTCCTTTCAGCAGCGCTGATAGGGTTTACCAGGAAACGTGCCCATGGAACCCTGATTTTGTGGACCATCTCTGCTGCATGGACAGCATCTTCTGTTAAAGCTCCCCCCTCTGCCCCTGGGGGAGCCACAGCCATGTGTGTCCTGGAAAGGCCCTTGGGACTTTATGAAAGTACAGTTTTGTACCTACCATAAATGTAGATGTTCGAAGATCCACATTGCTGCAGTCCTTACATATGGGTAGTCCGCTGTCCTCGGTCGGCCCGAATACCAAAGTATTAGGCTGACGTCGGTCAAGGCGCTTAAAACTGACATCAGGACGTCAGGGTACAAAAGCGCATGACCGACGTCATATCCTCAGTCTTTTCTTGCCCCAGATGTCAGAAGGCCCTAAAAAGAAAGGGCAAAGCCAAAAACAGCAAAAAACAACCAACGACCCCTACACTAACCATATTTACAATATTTACAACCCAAACCACACAACCACCTCTAACTACAGAGGGGAAGGAGGGAGGTAAATTGGACTGCAGCAATGTGGATCTTGAACATCTACATTTATGGTAGGTACAAAACTGTACTATGTTCTTCATCTCACATTGCTGCAGTCCTTACATATGGGTAGAATCCCAAAGCAGAGGTAAGGGAGGATGGCAAAACTATAAAGCATTAGGAGCTGCCAAAATGCCCTGTAAAATTGCAGTGGCAAATCCAGCCCTAGATTTAGAGTAAAGTGGAAGGTGGTAATGCTTAGAGAAAGTATGCACTGAACTCCAAGTAGCTGCCTCCAAAATATCCTTAGTAGCCACCCCTTAAAAAGCTGTAGAAGTGGCAGTAGCCCTAGTGGAATGAGGCCTAATCCCAGTTGGAATTTCCTTACCATGATGGGAATAACAGAAAGCAATACAAAACCAATCCACTTAGAAATAGTTTGTTTTGAAACAGGTTTGCCCTGAGAACACAAAGCAAATGAAACAAACAACTGCTGAGACTGCCTGAACCCTTTAGTTCTGTTCAAATAATATCGCAACTGTCTGTGTATATCCAAAGTGTGCAAAATCTTCTCCCCTTTATTTTGGGGGTTTGCATAAAAAGTAGGCAAATGAATAGTTTGGTTTAAAGCCACACTAGAAACCACTTTAGGCATAAAGGAAGGGTTAGTACGCAAAGACACCCTATCCTTGTGGAAAATTAAGAAAGGCTCAACCGCCATAAGGGCCTGTAATTCAGAAACCCTTCTTGCAGATGTAATGGCCAACAAAAAAGCAGTCTTCCATGATAAATATTTCAACTCGGCCGTCGCTGCAGGCTCAAAAGGTTGTAGAGTGAGTTTCTCCAACACAAAATTGAGATCCCAAGCAGGAGTAGGAGCTCTACGTGGGGGTCTTATATTCTTTGCCCCTCTAAGGAATTGCTTAAACAAAGGATGAGAAAATAATGGTGGGTCACAGTCATAGTGAGCAGAAATTGCTGCAGCATGAACCTTTATAGAGGAGAAAGACAAACCTTTGTCCAATAACTCAGTAAGGTATTGAAGAGCAACACTTAAGTTAGGTTTAGAAACATCAAAGTCCTTAGCAGTACTCCAAATTAAAAATCTCCTCCATTTATCTGCGTAAACTTTCCTTGTACTAGGCCTTCTGGCCTCCAAAATAACATTCAAAACTTGTTGTGGAAGCTGAGACCCTCCAGGGTTTAAAACAGAATATGCCAGGCTGTTAGATGTAGAGAGTGAAGTTTGACATTGAGTAAATGACTGTTCTCCTGAGACAGCAGGTGTGGAATCGAAGGCAAAGGCCATGGAGGCTCCCGTACCAGACTTCTCAGTAATGGGTACCAGTGCTGTCGAGGCCAATCCGGAGCTATTAAAATCATGGTTGGCTTGTCCTGTCTGACCTTCAGGAGTACCTTTGGGAGGAGAGGCAGTGGTGGAAAGGCATACACGTGAAGATTGCTCCAATTGAATGAGAGAGCATCCACTTTCCAAGCTGTGGGATGAAACCTTTTCGTGCAAAACTTTGGCAGCTGGTAATTGAGTGGAGAAGCGAACAGATCTATGTCTGGAGTTCCCCATAACACTGTAAATTTTTGAAATACATGAGGATCCAATTTCCACTCGTGGGGATCCATAATTTGTCTGCTCAACACATCTGCTAAGGAGTTCTGTGCTCCTGGCAGAAACCTTGCCTGAAGATTTAGCTGCAAACTGAGAGCAGTCTCCCACAAAATCATTGCTTGTCTGCATAGAGGATATGAATGTGTCCCCTTGCTTGTTGATGTACCACATGACAGTTGTGTTGTCTGTTTGAATCAACACCTGCCCTGGAAGAAGTAAATCCTTGAAAGCTATCAATGCAAATTGGACTGCTAACATCTCCTTCAAGTTGATATGTAAATGTTGAAGTCTGGCAGGCCACGTGTCTTGTACCCATTTTCCATTTAGATGAGCTCCCCAAGCTTTGTCTGAGGCATCTGTCGTTAGAATCTGACTCGCCTCTGGTCGGGTCACAGAGAGTCCCTTGTTTAGGTGACATTCCTGAGCCCACCACAAAAATTCCTTTTGAATGCAAGGTATTATCTGAATGACAGTGTCCATATCTTGGCAGTGTTGCGTCCATACATTTTTGAGATACCATTGTAGCTTCCTCATATGCAGTTTGGCATTGGGAAGCACCAGAATACAAGATGCCATGAACCCCAAGGCTTGAAGGACTGTCCTTGCAGTCAGCCTGGACTGACGAGACAATTGATGGAAATAAAGAGAAAGATTCTTTTGTTTGTCCGGGGTCAAAAAGGCCATCTGGGATGCTGTATTCAGTCTCACACCCAGAAAGCACATGTCCTGAGAGGGTACTAGACTGGACTTTATTTCGTTCACAGAATACCCTAGGCATCTTAACACTGCCATCACATACTGTAAATGATGAAGACGTTCGTCCTTTCCTTGAGCCGAATCAGTCAATCGTCCAAATAAGGATAGATTTGTATTCCTCTTAGCCTGAAGAAAGCTACCACTGGAGCCAGAACCTTCGTGAACACTCTGGGCGCAGTAGATAAGCCAAAGGGCAATGCAGAGAACTGATAATGAAAAGTCCCAGCCCGAAAACGCAGATACTTCCTGCAACTGGGCCTGATAGGAACCTGAAGGTAAGCTTCCTTGAGATCCAGAGTCACCATCCAGTGATCTTTGCCCAGCAGAGGTAAAAGCTGCTGTAACGTCAACATTTTGAACTTGGGAATGTCCAGATATGTGTTGAGGATAGATAAGTCCAAAATGGGTCTCCACGTGTCCCCTTTCTTTGGTACTAGAAACAGGCGAGAATAAAATCCTAGGCCCACTTCTGGCAGAGGAACCGGTTGTATAGCTCCTATTTGAAGTAGAAGAGAAATTTGGTTGTGAGCCTCTAGTCTTTGCTGAGGAGGAACGTCTGGCATGCCTTTGAAAGGAGGCAAGGTATGGAAATAAAACTTGTAACCTCGGTGTATGATATCCAGTACCCATTTGTCTTGGGTAATTAAAATCCAATTTTCCTTGAAAAGTGCCAACCTTCCTCCCAAAGGTGCTGCCAGGCAAGAGGGATCTGGCAGCTGAAAAGTAGGTCATTGGGCCTGTTTACGAAAGGACTGGCCCCTACCCTCACTCGAAGATTGTGCAGGTGAACTCCCAGTTCTAGGCCTGAAGGAACTCTGAGCTCTGCCCCTACCACGTCTAGATCTACCCCTAGACTGAGAATCATAAGAAGGATCGTCCACCCCTTAGCAGGCCAATTCCTACTAAACTTTGGAGGCTGAACTTGCAAAAAATCCTTAACAGTCTGCATAGACTTAGCCTTGTCCTCCATTTTCTTCAAGACTGATTCCACAGGTGGACCAAACAACACTTCAGACTGCAAAGGAGCATCCAAAATCCTTGTCTTAACATGGTCAGAAAAATTCTGATCCTTCAGCCAGGCGTGCCTGCGAAGAACTGAACCAGTGGCAGCCACCCTAGACGAGGCCTGCACAGCATCAAAACCACATTGTAAAGAATGCTTACCAACCTGCTCAGAGACATGCACCAAATCTTGTAATTCTTTACACTCAATGCCTTCTGCCAGAGCATCCACCTTAGATTTCAATTGAGAAAGAAGAAAGTTTTGATATTTCAACATATGAAACTGGCAATTCAAAGCCCTCATTGCTAAGGTAGAAGAAGTATAGACCTTCTTTCCCCATCTATCCAAAGCTCTGGCCTCTTTATCTAGAGGAACCGGATTTTTACAACAGAGGCCTTGACACCCTTGGGTCCCTGACTAATAGTTTCTGGGTCCGCCCTAGGACTCTTATAAAGATATTTATGAGCCTCGGGCACCCTGTAATACCTATCTGGTTTAACAGGCGCAGGAGGCAGAGAATCAGGATTGCGAAGCCTCTGAAAACACATCCTGCACAACATCCAGAACAGGTGGTATAGCTAAGGGCCTATGTTGAGGTAAAAGCAAAAATTCCCTAAGCCTTTTCCGAGAATCAGAGAAGTCTTGACCTTCCCACTTAAAATGTTCCCTCATGGAGTGAAGTGTCTCTGAAAAGAAAAATCCTCTGGAGGAGAAGCAGAAGGAGTGGAATCTTCTGCATCAGAATCAGAATAAGGAGAGTACTCCTGCAAGTCTTCAGCGAAGTCTCTGAAACATCTGAAGCCTGTTCAAAACTTCCCAACTCTGGCTCCACCCTAGGCCTCTTATCAGGAGGGGCAAAGAACCTCTAATCAGAGTAATCAAATCTTCTGCCATTTTAAGCATGTGCTTCTTAGGCACAGACCCTGCTGAACTAGGAGTGACACCAACAGAAGCTAAACCTGGCCTGCCCCTGGGAGAAGCCTTGGAAACAGAAGGAGAGGGCCTAACCACCCTGGGAAGGGAGGGGAGTACAGTAACCTGAGAAGCCCCTTCAGCCTGCCCTGCCTCAAGAGAGGCGACATCCTGCAAAATTAAAGTCTCCCCCTGAGACTCTAAAGAAGTCTCCGTCGGACCCACCGGTTCCACTGAAGCCTCTAAAGAACCGGCGTCCGGAACGGACGACTCATCTTGTCTGGGTTTAACTGTTTTGTCTTTGCGCTTCTTCGAGGAAGCGGGCGCCGGAGAATCTGACGGCATATTATAATTGCACCGCTTACCGAAGACCAGCCTAGCACAATCTAACCTTCGTTTAATAGTGCGCTTATTGAACCTAGCACAAAAGCGACACCCGACTACGTGCTCAGGCCCCAAACAAGGAATGCACAAAGAATGATAATCCCTATGCGGTATCTGTTTCCCACAAGAAATACAATTATTCACTTTTTCTGACATCCGGTACTATACTGAGGCAAGAAAAAAACAAAATAATCCCCAACGGGGTACTTAGCCAACTTGGATTCGGTCTGAAACTCCGAACTCGAAAAATTTCAGAACGCCGAACGGCACTTGCAACGCTGCTTCTGCATCGGACCATGCGGCAAAAAAGACTGAGGATATGACGTCGGTCATGCGCTTTTGTACCCTGACGTCCTGATGTCAGTTTTAAGCGCCTTGACCGACGTCAGCCTAATACTTTGGTATTCGGGCCGACCGAGGACAGCGGACTACCCATATGTAAGGACTGCAGCAATGTGAGATGAAGAACATCCACATTTTCCTGCTCCTGTGGTTCCTCGAAAAGGACCGTTGAGGTGTAGAAAAATGTACGCCCACTGCAGAGAGGGTCTTTCCATCCTTTTCACACCTGGACAACATTTTTCGAATTTTAGGGCCAAAAAGGGATGATCTCTCAAAGGGGGGATTAACGAATGAAGACTTGAATGGCTCCGCAAATTTGCACAAGCACATCCAGGCGTGTCTCCTTATGGCTACACCCGATCCCGCTGCTCTACTTGTCCCTTCAGCTGCATGTGCTATGAGCTTCATGGACAAATTCAAAATGGACTCTAGGATAACCAACTGAGAAGCAGCCTTATCTTGGACTTCGTCAGATATGGCTCCTTAATCAGATCCGTTTGGAGTCTGATGAAATGTGCCATAAAGTTCAGAGACTATAATGCAAAGGTCAGTGAAGTGTAAACCTGCTTTCCAAACCTATCCATCGTCTGAGACTCACTATTGGGAGGATGGATAGTGGAACTTTCCTCTACCAGTTCCTTTTTTTTGTGGCCACCACTACCTCCATGGCATCTACCGGTAATCTCTTTGCCCAAAACTGGTGATCCTTAGGTGCGGTAAGAATTCTGTCTGGTCTCTTGCGGATGGGTTCTATGGCATTAGGAGCCTTCCATGCCTGCCTTACAAACACAAGGTGCAGGGTTTGAATCTCACAAGGGATAATTGGCTAGGCTTAAAATGGCTCGCAAGGGCAGTTAGCTTAGTATTAATCTATTAACCTATGAGATCAACTTAATGAGCTTGTCAGTGGGAGGAATAAACCAAGAGGTACATGGATGAGCACCAAAGGCCTGCAGATACACTGATTCCTCTGAAGAGGGCATTTGGGACATCCAGCCACCTCTCTGCTTAAGGATCTCAAGGTTGTCTCCAAAGGAGATGTCTTCTGGGGGGTGACCGTGGGGAACTCTCCCCTTCATCAAAATTAGTGTCCTCTGTGATGGATTCTTCTGGAAAATCAAAGTGTTTCCTCTTAGACTTCCTCTTCTGAGGAACCTCCTCAGTGGGATGATCTGGGAGGTGTCAAAAGAGGACAAAACCTGTATAGGTAATTCCTGCAGTTTTGGCGCTCTGTCCAGATGTTGGAATTGGTTGAGACTCTGGACGAGGAGGGAGGGATAGGAAGCTGCTCCATCTGGGTTGGAGCTGACTGAATGCCCACACTGGACAGAGCCCTCTCCATGGTCTGGAAAGCTGGTCCCCCTAAAGAGGGAAGGGAACCTGGAACAGAGAAAGACTGCCTCTCAAATGTGGGCCCTGCTCTGAAGGAACTGCTCCCAAGCCTGAAGCTGGGGTCGAGCTAATACATGCTGAAGCCCTGAGGTACAGGGACAACTCCGAAAAAACTGGAGTAGAGTCCTGCCTCTCAGAGCTGACAATTTAGCCATAACCTCGGGAGATTTCAGGCTCCGAAAGGGCTGAAGAACACAGGGTACGGCTTGGCACTGGAGATAAAGACCTTGCCAGAACCGAAACAGTCGGCACTGGGAAAGTTGGAGCCGGGATCTCCAAGTCCTCAATGAAGGTCAGAGGAGAAAGACTAGTTGGAGTCGAAGAAGGAAAGGTTCCGGCAGCGGAAGGAGCTATAAACGAGGACATAATTGTAAACCCCCTCACCGCCAGGAGCTGATCTACCAATTGTAGCACATCTGATTCAGTCAGGCTCTTGGTGGAACGAACAGACTGGGTAGAAGGGGATCTAGGTCATTCCAAAAAGGGGCTAGGTAACTGACCTGCACAGGGGTCAATGGAAGGGGAGTATCTGGTTCTAAGACAATCTCAAGATGAAAATTCCACACTTTCAGCTGGCATCGAAGACATGGTCACTGGAAAAACAGACAGCACCGAGACTATCAGTTCCATGGTCTGGCCTTGGATCGATGCAGACAACTTTGGCACCAGGGAGGAAGAAACTGTTGGCACCAAGGAGGAGGTCAGTACCGAAGAATCTTGTAAGGTCCGTATGCGTTCCACAGAAGCAGAGGCAACCGACAGTTTAAACTTTTTAGTCACTGGGGCCGAAGGAGACGCTGGCACCGACTCCACTTCTTGGACTTGTCAAGCTTCGAAGAAGACGATGAAGATGAGGAATGGGATGAAACAACCGATTTGCTTTTTGAGTTACAACCATTGATGGCCTCTTCAAAGAGGGATTTTAACATACCTTTCAAAATTAACCTATATTTTCTTTCAACCAGGGCCCGGTGACTTTAGCTATGGCAGATAGAACAATCTTCCTGTAAGTGCACTGGGCCCCGGCAGTAAACACAGAGAGAATGCCCATCAGAAATTTGAAGCTTTCGTTCATATCTGAGACTTTTCTTGAACTCAGAAGTGCCTCTGCCCTTATTAGCCATGTTACTCAGAAAAAATACAGGTAAACACGACCACATGCACAAACACACACACACAAAATATACACTCAGAGAAAGATTTATACGCTACAGAGGTAGAAGTACACACACTTTCTTCTTTTTTTAATGTAGAGAAAGGAAGGGCAATCAAAAAGAATATATATACTCTACCAACTGTGTTAGTAGGGAGTACTGAAAGGTGCAAAAAGAAAGGCTACTAACGATGGTATAAAAGACAAAATACTGAAGTGTTAAAAAGGGATACAGAAAGGAGCTATTTGAAAATGGGTAGCTATAAAGGAAAGGTGACAGTAAATATTAAAGCTAGAAAAGGTAACAAGTTATATTAATACTGAAAATATATAAAAAAATAAATCACTTGGCTCGAGAGCTATTGGTGCTGCATCTGTCTAGAAGTGGAAAACAAGATCCAAGGTAATCTGGGAAGGAGCATTCTGGATAGGACTTAATTTCGAGAGTTTTTGGTTCTCTCGGGCTGCAGTAACAGCAGAGTCCTGATATCAGAACTAAACCCATTTGTCAAGAATTAAATGAAGACTGACAACATCAGATTAATGGTATGGGCACATGGCTTTGGAAGCTGGCCGGCTATTATATCCCACGCAGGATATAATCCAATATAGCTTAGGTCAATTCAGCAGTGATAAATATGAAGAACATTCTATACTTCCCCATATATGCATTTACAGTAAGACAACAGAATATCAGCACTACAATACTGCTGATGCTTGATGGTCTACTTTGTTTTGGAAAAATCTTTTAATTATCTACATTTTAAGCAACTGTTCTGGCAAAATGCATAATAATATACCATCATAAAATGAATACAGAATGGATAATACATAGTTGAATAAGAGCTTAAATGAATTTTTCAAAATGTGTAAGTTCTGTTTATAAAAATAATATTGTGCATATACTTGTACGATTGTGATTCATGCCGTATACTAGCCTTAAAACAATTTCATACTTATTAGTTATCTTTCAAAGCATTTGTGCATTTCTTCCCAAGGTGCTTGACTGACATTTTGTGAAGAATGTACTAATGAGTAGTAATGCAATATTTAGTTAAAGCTGACAGAACTGCTGGCATACTTTTTTTGTATCCTTATTCTGGTCTCTCATGCCTGATTACTGTCCAGCTGTTGCCACTGCCAGCCCTTCATTTTCTTTTATAGGGGCAAAAACCATTTGTGACACAGCTGTGACTGAGACAGCTGTGAGTGGTAGCTCTCTTTTCTGTACTAAGCCCCTTCCACAATAGCTGATGTGAGGCTTTGATACACCTTCCTTTGGAAGGGTACATGCTCCTGCCAACAACTAATGAAAGGTGCAGTACGGATGTGGTTTGACAGGGCCAAGCACAGGTTTGCTGGCCCACAGTGCTGCATATAGCACTGCATGCTGTGTGCCTCTCTCTCTCACCAGTAAGTATTGGCATTTTAGCAGGCTGGGCTCAATTGTCTCCCCCTGTCCCAAGAGGATGGTTGAGCCCATATCAGCTGCTGACTCCTAGCCTGCCCCACCTGGCTACTCCAGCACCCAAGCTGCTAAATGATTTGTGGCCATCTGGGTGGTCGTCAGGGCTGCACCCCTTTAAGTCAACTAATGATTTACTCTCAAATGACTTAACATCTCTGACTGCTATTAAACAAGCACTGTATTAAGCTTTAAGTAATAAATGTCAAATGTGTTTAATTTGGGGTTGTAGCCATTACCTAGGTAATGTGGAGAAATAGTTACAATTATTCTGTACATAAGAATAAGGATCATCAGCAGTGAACTACTACTTGTAATAAAATATATGTATATAAAACTAGTTACGCAGTTCTTACTACATATTAAATTGTTGAAAGATAGGACAAATCCTGAGAGTGGAGACTTTAAGGTAGAAATTACAAATGTCTGCTTCATGATTAAGAAGTTCTATCACATGAGAAAATGGGACAAAAAACACCCAGTGAAGAACATAAATCAAATACTCCATCTGAGAAAAAGGCTATGACCATGGGGTATTTGGGCTGGAAACACTTGCCTTTATCACATAAGTTATTTCCAGCCTTGTAAACACTTACCACTTTTAACATGATTAAGGAGGTTTTGGTAAAGAAAACAATCAAGTATACACTAGGAGACCAGAGGTAAATACTGTTAATAACATTATCTTTAGTGTATCAGAGAAATGGAGAAGTGAGACTTTCAATATCAGGTAGATGGCATTGTTTGTTAATATATAGTCTACAGGTATCTTTGTCTTTATTAATTGTATTTTCTCTGAAATAAATCTCTTCTTTACGTAACTTATCTAATACAAATAAATTAAAGACAATGCCACTATGTAACACCTTTGAAATTGGGGATAAGGGCATTAAAAACAAAAAAGAAAAACGTAAACATACATTTGTCTTAGCTGCACATTGCATAAGGGATAATTTATGTGCACGTTTTAGCTGTGGTAGTCTACATAAAAATCACTAATACCAGAACTCCTAAGGTTCAAGTTATTAAATGTCCTGCTGAATGTACAGGTCTATTTGTTAAGGAAAGTTTCCTGAAATCTTTTATTTACATCACTGATTTATTCAAACTAAGACATTCATTTTAAAAATGAGTTGAATGGTTTATATTAGGCAAGATGTGTGATTCATCCAACAACTGTTCATTTCCATTAAGCTTCTCAACAGAGTACAAATTTGGATATGTGAAGCTAAACCACAGGCTGCTGATATGTACACAGTTTCTTTGGTGTGCACTTGTTAACTAAGTAGTAATGCGAGCATGGAATTTCTTCATGATTGTCTGCCCTAGATACAATATTAGATCACAGCATTGCAGTCAGAATAATATGACGATTAAATTAGAAGATACATACTTACCATAACTTGGCATCTGTTATCTTGGCATCTGTGTTGTCCATTTTCATTCTTCCTCATGAACAGGTCTAGGATCCAATCCTCAAATCCAATTCGGCCACTTACACAAGACTTCAGGTCCAATTCTCGAGCTCATCCCTCTACCCATAATGCTCTACTTTGTTTCTAACTCCTCAGATCGAGTTTGCTGCCTAATTGCTCACCTCTTACACAGATAGGACAGATACGAGAAAAAAGGCATGAGACTCAAACCAGGAACTTAAAGTTCCAATGCCATGTGACAGATACTTCAAGGAGTGACATGGCTGGGAGGGAAAATGAGGAAGAATGAAAATGGACAACACAGATGCCAAATTATGTTAAATACATAACTTCTAAATCTGATGTTTTATTTATTTATTGCATTTGTTTACCGTGAAACTCCACTGGGCCTAAATGAGCCCATTTTCAGTGGAGCCCCGGGAGAAAAACTCCACATTAATTAAATAAAAACAACAGTGATATAGTTGCAATAATGGCATAGGTTGTTGTGTCTTTTGGCTTTTCACGGTTAGGGTCGCCACAGCGGAACTCCGGTCTGCTAATGATTGGCAGTAGATTTTTACGTGCCGAGTTGCCAGCCCTGACGCACAAACTTTAACGAAGGTACGCCCATTCACGCATGTCTCCACACAGAAGACGCTCTAGCTGAGAATCGACCAGGACAATGTCTTACTGTGAGGCGACAACGCTACCGCAGCATCACCATCGCAGTGCAATAATGGTATAGGTATGGAAGTAAAAATATAATTCATTCAAATAACACAAGTATAATTGTAAATAAAGAATATTGTTTTTTTTTTTTTTTTTTTTTTAAGCAGAGGAGAGTGTCCTTTTCATCTTCTTCCAAAATGGGTCGGAATCCCCAGTGACATAACTCTTGGGAGGCTTTATGGAAGGAAATTCCATTGCACTATTGAAACAAAGGAAGCTCTGCTTCTACAGGCAACGTCTAATTTGTAATGTGTAACAAAGGTATGAGTCTTGCACTAAGTGGCTGCAGTGCAGATATCGTCAAAGGAAGTTCTTGAGAAAAAGGCAAATGAAGTAGCCATGCATCTAGTGGAATGAGCTCTACAAGGATGAGGCAATTTCAAACCTTTTTTAGAATAAATCAACAAAATACAATCAGTAATCCATTTGGCCATAGTAATTTTGGAAACTGCCTGACTCAAGCGGTTAGGGGAAAAGAATACAAACAGCTGATCAGACTTCCTGTACTGTTTTGTCCTGTGAAGATAAAAATGTAATTGTCTGTAAACATCAAGAAGGCGAAGCAGATATTCGCCTTATTAGTAAAGTTTGGAAAGAAAACTGGTAACAGATGGACTGGTTAATGTTGGTCTCCGTAGCCAGTTTAAGCAGAAATGAAGGATTGGTCCTTAGGGACATCCTGTCCTTATGGAAAACAATGTAAGGGGGCTTAGCCGATAAGGCTTAGAGCTCAGAAATTCTTTTAGCTGAAGTGATAGCTACTAAAAAGATAGTTTTCCAAAAAATAATCATCATATTGCATTTGTCTGACAGTTTAAAGGGTTTCTGAATTAATCTCTGAAGGACCAATGTCAGATCCGAAGGAGGAGAGGGATCCTTTACTGGAGGTCTGAGGAGAAAAACTCCCTTCATGAAGGCTTTACATAATCTGGAAGATGCCAGTGAGAATGATTTGTTTCCTATATGAAAGTTGGAAATGGCAGCCAACTGAAGTTTAATAGTAGAAAAAAGTAGCCCCATCCTTAAAAAGAGTAGTGAGGAAAAAAAAGGATGGCCAAAGTAAGTGCTGAAAAAGGGTCAGTATTCTGCTTGGAAGCCCATATGCAGAACCGTTTCCATTTGCTTCTGTAGACTTTCTTGGTGGAGGCCTTCTGAGTGGCTAAGATAATGTCAAGAACTGGGGAAGCGAGCCTGGACTGCCTATTACTGGAAGTGAAGAAAAGTACAGTTTTGTACCTACCATAAATGTAGATGTCCGAGAGGAATGCATCTGCAGTCATAACAAATGGGTTGTCCTGTCATCAGGCAGCCCTTCGGTCGGCCGGATTCCAAAGTCTGGGTCTGGCTTCGGCTGGTGTCGCACTTCACCCGACGTCATTGCGACAGTTTTCGGGTATAAAGGCATCAGCCGACGCCATTTTCGTCAGTGTTTCTTGCCCCAGATGCCAGGTGCCCTCTTGGTAGGCTAAATTTGGATAAATGCCAAAGTTTCCAAATAGTAGAGAGCAAACACACAAAGTAAACATGTATGTACGTATATACAAACAAATACACCATAATAGAGCCCCCCGAAGCTAGCTGAAGATTGGTAAGTACCCTAGGAGTACCTCAGAGGGGAAGGAGGGTGGGTAATCCTGACTGCAGATGCATTCCTCTCGGACATCTACATTTATGGTAGGTACAAAACTGTACTATGTCCTTCAAGGATGCATCTGCAGTCATAACAAATGGGTAGAATACCATAGCCAAACTAGGGGAGGAGGAAATGAGAATAGATTATGGTGTAGTCAGGATCCCTTGCAAAACAGCAGTGGCAAAGCCAGCACGGGATCTAGAATACAGGGGTAAGTTATAATGCTTGGCAAATGTATGCACGGAGGTCCAAGTAGCAGCCTCTATAATGTCCTTGGTAGCCACTCCTCGTAAGAAAGCTGTGGTAGTGGCTGTGGCCCTTGTGGAGTGAGGCCTGATGTTCTCTGGAGTTTTCTTTCCATGGTAGGAGTAACAAAGTCTAATGCAATTTCCTATCCATTTGGAGATTGTCTGTTTAGAAATTGGTTTTCCTTCTATTCCTGTCGCATAAGCTACCAGAAGCTGGTCAGTTTTTCTATTGTTTTTTGTCCTGTCCAGGTAGTAGCGTAATTGCCTGTGTACATCCAAGGTATGTAAGAGTTTTTCTCCCCTGTTCTGTGGATTGGGGTAGAAGGTAGGAAGGTGGATAGCCTGATTTAAAGAGACTCTGGATACCACCTTAGGCATAAATGTAGGATTTGTTCTCATGAACACTCTATCTTGATGGGAGATCAGGAAGGGTTGTACTGCCATTAATGCTTGTAGTTCAGAGACCCTTCTTGCTGAAGTTATTGCCAGCAGGAAGGCAGTCTTCCAGGATAAGTATTGCAAGTCTGCTGTAGCTGCTGGCTCGAAAGGAGGCAGAGTCGGTTTTTCTAGCACAAAGTTCAAGTCCCATGCTGGCAATGGAGGTTTCCTGGGGTGTTTTACATTTTTAATTCCCCTCAGAAACTGTCTGAGCAGAGGATGCGAGAAGACAGGAGGATCCAAGCTGTATTGTGCTGAAATAGCTGATGCATGTATCTTAATGGAGGAATAGGACAGGCCTGTGTGGTAGAGCTCAGCCAAGTACTCCAGGATGTTGGCTATGTTCACCAGTGTCACATCTTGCCCTTTTGCAGCACTCCAGATGAGATATCTTTTCCATTTTGCTGCATAATTCTTTCTTGTTGAAGGTCTACGAGCCTCCAGGAATATGTCCTTAACCCTTTGGGATAAATTAGGGTTAATTTCTGTCATGTAATGTTCCAGGCAGTTAGTTGCAGAGTTTTTAGGTTTGGATGCAGAATGTTGTAGTTGCTCTGTGTCAGCAGTAATGGGATCAGTGGAAGTTTCCATATTTGTTCCCTGGACATGCTCCTCAGTAGTGGGTACCAATGTTGTCTTGGCCAGTCTGGGGCTATCAGAATGATCCTCGGGCGTTCCTCTTTGATATTGAGAAGCACCTTGTGCATCAAAGGAAGTGGTGGGAATGCGTATGCTGTCATGCTTTTCCAACTGAAGGATAGGGAGTCCACCTTCCAAGCAAGTGGGTGGTAAGTCCTTGTGCAGAATTTCTTCAACTGGTGATTGTATGGGGATGCAAACAAGTCTATTTGTGGTAATCCCCATTTTCTTGTGATGGCTTTGAAGATGTCCGGATGCAGCATCCATTCGTGGGCATCTGTTATAGTTCTGCTTAATATGTCTGCTAGAATGTTTTCCTTCCCTGGAACATAAATTGCCTGTAACTGAAGGTTGTAACCCAGAGCCACATCCCATAGGTCTAGTGCCAGCCGGCACAGTGGGTATGAGTGTGTGCCTCCCTGTTTGTTGATGTACCACATAACTGTGGTGTTGTCTGTCCTTATCAACAGCTGACCTTCGTGGAGAAGAGGTCTGAATGCCTGGATTGCTAATTTTACTGCCATCATTTCTTTTAGATTTATGTGCAGATGCAGTTGGTCTTGAGTCTATAGGCCTTGAATGCACTTGTCCATCATGTGTGCCCCCCAACCGAGGTCTGAGGCATCTGTCGTGATAGTTTGTCTTGGATGACTTTTGCTGAAGGGCAGTCCTGTGTTTGATTGACAGGCCTGTGCCCACCATAAGAACTCTTGTTTCAGGCATGGGATCATTGGAATTTTGGCTTCCAGGCTGTGCTTGTGCTGAGACCACAAATTCTTTAGGTACCACTGTAGCTTTCTCATATGAAGCCTGGCATGAGGGACCAGAATTATGCAGGATGCCATGAAGCCTAGAGCTTGTAACACTTTTCTTGCAGTTAGATGGCTGTGTTTTGTTAATGCCAAAAAGTAGAGAGGAAGTTGTTCTTTCTTTTCTGCAGTTAGAAATGCCATTTGTTTTGATGTGTCCAGTTCTGCACCCAGAAAGGTTATTATTTGGGATGGAATCAGCCTTGACTTTTTTGAATTGACTGTGTATCCCAGGGCTTGTAGCAGGTAGATGACTCTTTGTAAGTCTTCTGTTAATTTGTTTTTGTTGTCCGCTTGTATTAGGCAGTCGTCCAGGTAGGGATAGATTTGAATCCCCTGAAGTCTGCAATGAGCGATTACTGATGCCAGGCATTTCGTGAATACTCTGGGCACAGTAGATAAGCCAAAGGGCAATGCTGAGAATTGATAATGCTCTGATCCTGCAAGAAATCTGAGGTATCTTCTGCAAATTGGTCTTATGGGGACGTGCAGGTATGCCTCCTTGAGATCTAGAGTTACCAGCCAAGACTCCTTGCCCAGCATGGGAAGAAGCTGCTGTAGAGTCAGCATTTTGAATTTTGGAACAATGGGAAATGTGTTTAGAGCGGACAGATCTAGAATAGGCCTCCATTTGTTTCCTTTTCTTGGTACCATGAAGAGCCTGGAGTAAAATCCTTTCCCTTGCTCCATAGATGGTACCTTTTCCACAGCTCTCATTCTTAGTAATTGAGATATTTGTTTTAGAGCTTCTGCCCTTTGAGTAGGTGGTAGGTTTGGCATTCCTCTCTTTACTGGTAGAGTATGGAAATGGAACCTGTAGCCTTGGTCTATAGTTTGCAAAATCCATTTTTCTCTTGTAATGCAGTGCCAGTTTCTTGAAAATAAGGTTAACTTTCCGCCTAAGGGTGCTTCTAGTTGTTCCCTGATAGGCGGTGTCACCGCCAAGTCACTGTGATTGAGTAGTTGTAGTGGTGGTGGCTGTGTCCGTGCCTCGTTGGTTGTTACCCTGCCACTGGCGACCCCTGTAGGCACCTCTGGGTTGGTTTCTGCCTCTAGAGCGCCTATTCCTGCCTCTTTGTGCCTTGGAGGACTCCGGAAAGGACCAATTCTTGGAGGGCCAATTCCTGCTAAACCTTGGAGGTTGAACTTGTAAGAAATCTTTTACGGTTTGCACAGATTTTGCTTTCTCTTCCATCTTTTTGAGAACCTGCTGTGCGGGGGCACCGAATAAATTGACCTTGTCCATAGGTGCATCTAAAAGCTTAGATTTGATATGGTCTGGTAATGCCTGTTCTTTCAACCATGCATGCCTCCTGATAACTGTGCCCGTCATGGCTGATCTAAAGGAAGCCTCCAGTGCATCATAGCCACATTTTAAAGAATGGTTACTAACCTGTTGAATGTTATGTAACATTTCTTGAACATACTTTTTATCTAAAGATTCTTCAGAGGACAGCTTTTTAGTCAACTGGTCAAGCATAAACTCTTGATATTGAATCATATGAAACTGGCAATTCAAAGCTCTAGCTGACAAAGTAGCAGAGGTGTAAACTTTTTTACCCCATCTCTCTAAGGACCTGGAATCCCTTTCAGAGGGGAGGGGGTTTTTAGAAGAAGTAACTGCTACAGCTTTAGGGCCCTGGGAGATAGTCTCTGGATCTGCAAAAGGGGCCTTATATAAGTGGTGATGGGTGTCCGGGACCCTGTAGTACCTATCTTGTTTGGCAGGAGCCGGAGGTAAAGTGTCAGGAGAAGTGCAAGCATCATTAAATGCATCATCAACAACAGATAGAACTGGAGGAATAGCTAGAGGCCTATGCTGTGGTAAGTGTAGAAAGGTCCTAAGCCTTTTTCTTGAGTCTGAGAAATCTTGGCCCTGCCACTGGAATTGTTCCCTCATAGCATGCAAGGTTTCCCCAAAGGAAAATTCCTCAGGAGGAGAGGCTGAAGGGATGGACTCCTCAGCATCGGAGTCTTCGTAAGGAGAATAAGAAGCCTCAGGAGGGTCAGAATGTTCTGAATCATCAGAAGAATCATCTGTGGCTACTGGCTAAGGGGGCTCTGCTCTAGGTCTCTTTTCTGGAGGAGGGAGTGAGGCCCTGTCTGGATGAGGCTGGGATCCACGGATTAAGGTGATGAGATCCTGTGCCAAAGAAAGCATATGGGAGCTGGAGCTAGGCCTGAGAGAGGGGGGCTTGGCAGGCACTGGCTTTGAAGTTTTGGCTGCTTTAGCCCTGGCAAAGGCCTTAATAGACATAGCTGGAGGAGGCCTAGCAGCTCCACGTGCAGGAGTAGGAATATCTAGCGGAATGGTGTCTGATAGATCCTGTGAAATCGCAACAGAAGGCTGGATTTCAGAAGCCGTTTCTACCAGAAAAGAAGAGGCCTCGGTAGAAGGCAAGTTGTCGGCTGAGGAAAGAACCGCTTGCTCGGTATCGGCCGAAACCGAGACAGACGCGGATTGCTTGGCCGTGGTTTCAGCCGAAACCGCGGACCGCGAGTGTCGGTCCTTTTCTTTGCGTTTTTTAGTAATTTGCGTAGTCG
Source organism: Protopterus annectens (assembly GCF_019279795.1). NCBI lineage: Eukaryota > Metazoa > Chordata > Ceratodontiformes > Protopteridae > Protopterus > Protopterus annectens. Next base: position 768,784,786 of record NC_056744.1, read on the forward strand.
GAGGATCCGACGGCATAATGTAGGCAAAATCGGAGCTGAAAATCTGTTCAGCAAAGTCCGAGCGACGTTTCAGCGTCCGCCGGTTAAAAGAAGCACAGGCTAGACAAGCTGCTACGTCGTGGTCTGGGCCTAAACAATGTATACAATAGGAGTGGAAATCTTTATGAGGTATTTGTTTCCCACAAGATAAACAGTTATTAACTTTCTCTGACATCGGCTGAGGCAAGAAAGAGTCCCCAACGGGGTACTTAGCTTTATAGAAGTCTTCGAAGTAGTATTCGGTAGAAGTAATCTCTGGATCTGATCGACCGGCTCTTGCGAACAGCTTCTGCTTCGGGCGCCACGCGGCAAGAAAGACTGAGGAAAATGGCGTCGGCTGATGCCTTTATACCCGAAAACTGCCGCAATGACATCGGGTGAAGTGCGACACCAGCCGAAGCCAGACCCAGACTTTGGAATCCGGCTGACCGAAGGGCTGCCTGATGACAGGACAACCCATTTGTTATGACTGCAGATGCATCCTTGAAGGACATCCATGTGGTCAGCTTGAGGGCATGGAGATTGGGATGTTGAGTTCCTGATAGATGAGATAGGAGATCCTGAGTGGGTTCCATTATCCATGGAGGATATTTCAAGTGAGACCAGAGGAAGGGGAACCATACCTGTCAAGGCCAGAAGGGGGCAAGGAAAACAACTGAGCTCTTCAGGCTGCTTGCTTTCTGTAGGAACTTTGCAATCAGAGGAAGAGGGGGATAGGCAAAAGGGAGACCCAGGGACTAATCGTGAATCACAGCATCCCCCAGTAATTCCCCCGGAGAGGGGATCAGAGCAAGTACTTGCTGCACTTGTTGAGGGGAGAAGCAAATAGGTTGCAACAAGGCTGGCCCCAGTGGCTGATGATCATATTCGCTACTGTATGATTGCGGGACCACTTTTGAGAAATAATGGACTTGCTGAGGCTGCCTGCCAGTGTGTTGGTTTCCCCTGTTATGTTCATTGCAATGTGAAAGTACTCTGAAGAGACTGCCCATTCCCAGACCCTCATGGCTTCTCTGCCCAACAGGTAGGAACGGGTTTCTCCAGACTACTGACATGTTGTCTGTATGAACTGCAATAGTCCCTAGAGGGAGAACATCCGAAAAGGCTTGCAACATTAGAACATCTCTAGGACACTGATATGCATCTTGGTTTCTGAGAGGGACCACATGCCTTTGACTGTCTTTCCTATGAAATGCCCCCCCCCCATGTTGGGAAGCGTCTGGCCATTTGACTGGATTCACCAGCAAACCTGACATTTGGCAAATTTAAGTGAGTTTTATGAGAGATGCTAGAGGCTGTTAAAGAATACACCACTGTACCACCACTGCCCACTGAAGGATTCGCATAAAGAATCTTGCAAGAAGAACTAGAAGAATGATAGCTGGCATTCACAGAAAAGCTCGTAGCACTAGTTTTGATAGAGGAGACGGACAAGATAGTATGGCCTGCACCTGATTTCTCAATAATGTGATGCAAAGAAGAAGTAATGATGCCACTTAAGTCATAGTACTCAGCTGAGTTCTTATAAATTCTAAAGTCTGTACAGGAGTTAGATTTGATTTGGCATGTTTTGCTGAAATACCTAGGAAGCAGGAGATTTGAAGCAAGTAATCCCTGGCTTGTAGAAGCTGATGCTTGATTGAGGCGGTGAGGAGCCAGTTGTCGAGCTAAGGAATTACCCAAAATCCTTTGAGTATCAAGTGAGTTGCCACAACTGCCATGCATTTGCTGGACCCCATGGAGGCTGTGGTGAGTCCAAAGGGCAGTGCTCTGAACTGGTAGTGATCGACTCCCAACCAAAAGTGCAGGTGTCTCATGGAGCATCTGTCTATTTTGATGTGATAGTATGCATCCTGAAGATCTATACAGCACATCCAATCATCCTAGTAAGTTCCGAATCCTTTCTGTTCAGGTGGGACCTCCTGGATGACACTTTTTGTAGCAGCTTTTGAAGTTCTTGCAATTGAATCACCTGTTTTGCTGCTATGGCAGCAAATGAGAACTGAGGAGTTAAGAGACAGAGTAGAGCATCATGGGTAGAGGGAGGAGCTTGAGAATTGGATCCGAAGTCTTGTGTAAACAGCAGAGTGTCATCCAAGGATTGGACCCTAGACCCATTTGTGAGGAAGAATGAAAAGGACATCATGAGATACTGGCTTAGGTTATAGCTTCTGGTAAGTTATGAAAGACCTGAGTGCCAGCTTTATGTCACAGTTACTCACTACTCTGTGGTATTGGGTGAGGCAGTAAGGTGCATGTTACCTTTGAAGGAGAAGTGAAGAATGACTCATTGATGAAACTTGTCAGGCACCTACAAATGGTGCCACTACATGTGCTTAAAACCCACCAGCACAGTTTACAAAGGCTCAGGCATAGTTGCTCAGTTTGCTGCAGCCTGAGTAACGGGATTGTGAGTGGCTAGGAATCACAGAAGTATAAACTTGATCACAGCAGCCTAACAATCCAAGGCTGTACCAGTAATGGCCAGGTAACGGAGTGATTTATTGAATCATGACCTGTTGTGACAATCTATATAACACAGCAATGTTGTCACATGGTCTAAATATAGACCTAGGCAATGACAGTATGTTAGATAATGCCCTTGGATGCTGGGACATGTCTGCTGTTTAAGCAGGATATAGAGGTGCAATCCAAGTTTCCTCCTGGAAAGAGTTGTCCATAATGTAGAGTGGAGTGTAAATTGCCATACCAAGGTTTGACTACAATACAGAGTGGAATGCAAACTGCTGCACAAAATACTGATGAGCAGAATGGTAATGCATGGGTCATAACAGTGGCTGATGAAAGTAGTGTGCTTTGAACCTGCCTAGGTGAGAATAACATAAGGTAATACCCTGAGAAAACCATTTGGAACTGGTCTGTTTAGACACAGGTTGCCCCCTTCTTCTTACCTTCGTAAGAAATGGACAACTGATTCAAATATCTGAAAGATTAAGTTACACCAAGTTGTCTGTGGACATTTGAAGCATGGGGTATCCTTTCTCCCTTATTTTTAGGTTCAGGAAGGGAAATGGGGAGATAGATAGTTTGGTTTAAAGTAAACCTGGATACCACTTTAGGCATAAAAGGATTAGGTCTCAAGGAAACCCTGTCTCTGTGGAAATAGAATAGGGTTGGCTCACCATAAGAGTTTGTAACTTAGACAATCTTGCAGAGGTCAGAGCAATCAGTAAAACGGTTTTCCATGTTAAGAACCGCAAGTCAGCCAGATTAACTGGATCAACTAATGCAAGTATTAGCTTTCTAACACAAAATTAAGATCCCATCGAGAGGCCATCATTTTTCTTGAAGGCCTCTTATGCAAAAACCCATTTCAAAAACACTATGACATGAAAATGCATTGAAAAGAGGATGCATGGGCAAACATGCTGAAATGACCCATAAATGAACACTGAAAGCCTTTTCCATTTGCTAACATATGATTTCCAAGTAGAAGACTTTCTTGTCTCCATTAGTACTTGCTGCACGTCCTGATAAATATGTGTCTAAAAGATTTAAGGCTCTATCATCCAGGCAATCAGATGAAGTTGCCCCATTCTACCACAGACACGGTGTCCACCACATGGTTGTGGAAAATCAGATGAAGATGACTGGGGTATGTGTGTGTCAAACAACACTGTTCTTGTGTGAGCAGATCCATTCTATGAGGAAACCTGTGCAAATTGCCACTGGTTATTTCCAAAAGAAGGAATAAAGTATAGTTGTGTAAGATGAACTTACAATAACAGTAGATGTTTGAATGATCACTGCTGCATTAACCTTAGCTATATGATATTCTACCAAGGATATAACAGCCAGACAGATATCAAAACTTCAGGGCACCTTCCATGCACTCAAAGTGTCAAACAGCTTCAGCTAGCAGAGTAGAAGACAAGTTTGTGAGTGAAGCCTTTCAAAGCTTTTCTGACACCACAGAGAGGGAGACTGATCCCTGAAAGGACAATGCTAGGAACAACAAAAAACTACATGTATACACTCTGGCATAAAAAAAACACCAAAAAAGGGGGATGGAGTGAGAGGCAGCTACTGCAGCAGTGATCATCTGAACATCTACTGTTATGGTAAGTTCATCTTATACAGCTGTACAATGTTCTTCATATTGATCACTGCTGCAGAAGCCTAGCTTTATGGGTAGATTTTAATAGCTAACGGTATTTGGGAGATGGAAGGAGAAGGGTCCAGAGGCCCCCTGGAGAATGGTCCTAGCAAAGCTCAATCTAGTCCTACAGAAAGAACCAAGCTTACTGTGTTTTGTAAAAGTATGCACCAAGGATCAAGTAGCAGCTTCTAGAATACCTCCTACAATCCAACCCTTTCCAAAATGTCATAGATGAAGCCAAAGCCTTGGCTGAGTGGGCCTTGACCCTGCCTGGAATAGATTTGTTATGGTGACTATAACAAAAGGTAATAGTCTTACACACAACTGTTTGTAAACAGACTGTTTTGACACTGGTTGTCCCTTTTTACTTTCACAAGAAATGAACAACTAATCTGAAGATTGGAGAGATTTAGTTATGTCAAGATAGCGCCCAAGCTGTCTGTGGACATCCAAGGTATGGAGCATCCCAAACCTAACAATGGGGGGGGGGGGACAGGGAGATGGCTAGATTGGCTTTAACTATGATACCACTTTAGGCATAAAAGGAGGATTAGTTTTCAAAGAAACCTTGTTTCTGTATAAATGAGACTCGCCATAAGATCTTGCAACTCAGATAACCTTCTTGCGGAGGTCAAATACATCAGTGAAACTGTTTTCTATGTTAAAAAACCTCAAAGTCAGCCAGATCAGCTGGTTCAAATAGAGCAAGTGTTAGCTTCTCCAACACAAAATTAAGATCCCAAGGAGGGACCGCCAGTTTCTTGGAGGCTTCTTATGCAAAATCTCCTTTAAGAATATTTTGACATGAAACTGCCTTGGAAGGAGTATCCATGGGCAGACATGCTGAAGTGGCTGATAAATGAACCTTGATAAAGGAATCGGAAATGCTACAGGATAGCAACTCACACAAATGCTGTGAGACCAGAGAACAACTAGCCCTGGATAGGTGATGGTTATGTTGTTGGCACCAACTAAAAAACCTTTTCCATTTGCTAATATATGATTTTCTAGTAGTAGGCTTTCTTGTTTCCATTAGTACCTGCTGCACATCCTCAGACAACAGGTGCCTAAAAGAAATTAGGACCCTATCATCCAGGCAGTCAATTAAAGATGACTGATGTTTGGGAGTATCAAACACTCCTGGTCCTGTGCGAGTAGATTCAGTCTGTAAGGAAGCTTGTGGTAATCGCCCCTGGCCATTTCCAAAAGATGGCAGAACTACAGCTGCCTGGGGCTGAAGGGAGTCACCATAATGATCTGAAGATTCAGAAGGAATCCCCCAAAAAGTACCCTGGATATCAGTGGAAAGGGCAGAAAGGCATACAGGAACATTCCTGTTCAAAGAAAAGAAAAGGCATCTGTCTTCCAAGCCTTCTTGCATGGAGTCCTGGAACAGAAAATTGCCAGTTGATTGTTCAAAAATGAGACAAAGAGGTCTATTTGAGGAATTCCCCAGAGATGGATCAAATCTTGAAATACCCCCCCGATCTAGTTTCCATTCATGAGGGACTGCTCTGGTCCTGCTCAGCTTGTCTGCCACACAATTTTGCTCTGATGGAATGTAGGATTCCTGTAGAGTGAGACTGTGCTGTAAAGCTGTATCCCAAGCTAAAGTGGCTATCTGCAATGAGGGTATGATCTGGTTTCTCCTTGCTTGTTGATGTACCACATGACTGAGGTATTATCTGTAACTACACGAAGAAGTCTCAGGGACCAAAGATGGTTCAGACAGTTGAGTGCCTTGATCAGAGCAAGCATTTATTTGATATTTATGTGCTTGCTTCTGTTTTTGGTGTACCACTCCCCCTGCACTTTTATCCCTCCTGAAATTGCTCCCCAAGCAAAGCATGATCTTTGCCAAGTCTCCCCTTCTCCCTCCCTGCTCCAAAGCATCTGTGGTCACTGACTGCTTTGGAGCAGGGAGGGAGAAGAGGAGACTTGGATTTAAGGATATTTGCTGTCTCCAGCATAAGATTTCTCTTCTAACAAACCCCAGTACTGGAATCTGAAAAGATAAAGGGTGTTGATGCTGGGATCAAAGAAGTTTCAGATACCACTGTATCTTTCTCATGTGGAGTCTTGTCAGGGGTATCACGATAATTATACATGCCATGAGATCCAAAATCCTGAGGTATTCCCTTGCAGTGTCCAAAGGTGGAGTGGAAAGCCTTAGAAATAGCTCTAGTTAAACATCTATTTTTCCCATGGTAGAAAAAAAGCTCTATGAACTGAGGTGTCTAGTAGACACCATAGGAACACAATCCTGTGTGAAGGTGTCAGAACAAGGCTTTTAAATATTCTCCTGGAATGCCAGTTTGTACAACAGATCTCTCACTCAAGACAGAGATTCATAACACCTTGAAAAATACTCTGCAAAGATAAGCAAGTTGTCTAAATATGGAAAATGTGGATAACCTGTAGCCTGCAATGAGTTAATAATCATTGCTACAAACTCTGTGAGCACTCTCAGTGCAGTGGATGGTCCAAAGGGTAAGGCAGAGAACTGATAGTGTGATGCAGACACACAAAATCATAAGAAACATCTGAAGTCTGGAAGAATAGGGATGTGATGATAAGCATCTTTTAAGTCTTGTTATACCAGGAAGCTTGAAAGATGAAGAAGAGGTAAAAGGTTGTGAAGTAACAACATTCTGAATTCAGGCACTACCAAACAGGTTCGGGAAAGAAAGATCTAGAATTTGTCTTCAAGCATTTTCTTTCTTTGGCACTAGGAGTATCCTTGAATAAAACTCATTCCCCACCTGGGAAGGAGGAACTCGTTCTATCACCCCTTGGGGCAACATGTGATGAAAACAGGTGGAAACAAGAGAGTCCGATCTGCAGGATGAGGGATGATTCCCTGGAAAGGAGGAATTTCCTCCCCCTGCCATCTGTAACCTTGATGAATGATTTTCAGAACTCATTTGTCAGAAACAATATGTTGCCAAAGAGAAAAATGGAGATGCAGACTTTCTGCAAGAGAAAAAGGGGCCAGAGTGAGAAGGGGTTACAAGACCTCTTGCTTGAATAATCATTCAAACTTGTTGGACTGTTGTTGATTTTGGAGGTTTCAGACTTATTTTTGGAAATCCCTTTCTTTTTAAACATTTTTACCTGAATTCCGTCTAAACTGTTTATTCTGTTTTTTTTTTTGCCACAATTGGATGAGGAGAAAGTAAATCCCTCTGACAATTTGAAGCAGGAGGGCTGAATAATCTGAGACTCCTTGGATAAACTGGCCCCTTTCATCACACATCTCAAACAAAAGGACAATTATACTGTAAACTACACCAGAAGACAATTATACAGTAAACTACACCAGAAATTTAAAAAGCGTGTCGTTGAGCACAATTCCGACATATGTAGAAATGTTCGGACGAATGGCTTAGCTAAACACCTTATAGATACCGATTCTGCACATTTTTTTATGTTTAGAGTTATTGATGTAATAAACAGAAGCATCAGAGGTGGTGATATGAATAATCTTTTAGAGTTGTGTGAATATAATTGGATATTAAAGCTTGAAGCAGATGTTTTCCCTGGTTGGAATAACACAATTAGTATTAAGCCTGTTTTAGTTAGAAAATAAATGCAATATCATTAATTGTTTTTAAGTCTTTATTAGATGGCTGTGTCAAATGACTGAATTAGGTTTGATATAAATAACTGTTTTTAAATTGGCTGAGTTGAGCAATGATGAAGGGTATATCCCGAAAGCTATGCTTTGGTATGTGCTTTTATAGTAAATTTTAGTGTGAACGTGTCTACATTGTTTTTTATTTTTGTTTATATACCTTTCATTGCACCTCAGCAGCAGAGGAGCCAAAAACTAAATCTCTGTAAAAGGGAGAATTTAAAATCTCATTTTTCACGTCATCTGGAAGATTCTGAGAATGCAGTCCGGCAAACCTCCTCAAAACAGTACAGTAGCCATGGACCTAAAAGAAGTATCAGTTGAGTCATATACAGGATCACTGTAAACAATGAGTAGTGACCTGTAAGATGGAAAGAATTAAACTATTTAAAGCAGATGTTTTCCTCATAAGAAATTATAGTGAAAATATTTCTCATCCTTTTACAAACAGTCAGAATTAACTTTAACATATGAGCCTGACAATTCAAAATTCTGAAAATCAAAGTTGCAGAAGCATGCACCTTTTTCCATACTTACCAATAATCTTCCCATACTTTCAGAAAGAGCAGGATTTGAATCAACCATATATTTAATAGTAGTATGATTAACTAACACTATAGCTGCTGGGTCAGGTTTGGGATGAATGTATACAAATTTAAAAGACTAAATGTTTATACATTATATCTGCCTTGTTTAGGGACAGCAGACTTAACTGTCTGGAAAATGGTAGGCAATGACACACACACACATCTTCCAAAGCAGACAGAACTGGAGGAATGGGTGAGGGTTTTGGAAATTCCCTCTGTAACATCTCACAGTATTTTCTGAGGGATTCACAAACCTCAGTGTTCTCCCACAGAAAACCAAGGCACATTCTGGAAATAGCATCAGAGAAAGCAAAATCCCCACAAGAAGAATCAACCTGGGCTCCTCTGAGTCCGAATCAGAAATCTGAGGAGAAAATCTTTTATAAATCTCCTCCTCTTGTCCAGATTAAGAATCTTGAATCTCTTCAAGAATAGAGGCATACCTTTTTCTTTTACCAAAAACACCTTATAAGAAGAATCAATAGCCTGAATTAGACACCGACACAGCCATTTTTAAGGAAATTTGAGAAGTAGATACAAATTTAGATTTTTTTTTTTTTGATGGGAAAATGTGGCCAACACTCTTATTATGGCAGCAACAGCTTCCCCAGGGCTACTCTGACTAGATAGGAAGTCTTTTCTAATCCCTCTCCCAGGACTGACAAAAGTGGCTCCCCTTACCCTACTGAGGGTATTCCCATAGCGGCAGAGGATGTCACTAACCTGTGGTCCACAGTGGCTGTAGGTGCTACACCAGAGAGGTTCAGGGTAAAAGATGAGTGGACTGAGGAACCAGCTTTGGCCACAGCAGAGTCACCCACCTCCGGTTGAGGAGAACTACTAAACTGCTGTAGTAGCAAGGGCTGTTTATCTTTTTCTTACTGTGGCTGGAAGAAGTACCGACCATTGGACTGGTAGTTTGTTCCATGGTCAAGCCAAAAATGGTACCTCTTTCCTAGGGAAAACAAGCAGCATAAGATGGTAAAACTTTTAAGTTGTTGTCACTGTTTTCATACAAAAATCCATTAAGATGCACTTTAAAACACTACCCCTAAAAGTAGAATAAACAATTTCTCAACACCAAAAAAATGTTTTTCCACTACTTTAAATAAGAAGTTATGTACTCACCATAACGTTCCATCTGAGTAGGTAAACTTCATTTGTCTGCAACCTGAGGGATACGGATCTGACCTCAAATCCGAGCCGGCAACTTTACAAAGCTTAGATCCGAGCTCCTAGCTCCTCCCCTTACCCATAATCCCCTGCCAACCCTGACTGACCTCAGATCAAGTTTGCCCGCAAGCACTATAGTAGATAACTAACTACATTATCAAAAATGGTACATCACTATATGTCATGAAACACATCTGAAGGTCAGGGGGACGGAGGGGGTGAACGGTTGCAGACAAATGAAGTTTACCTACTCAGATGGAATGTTATGGTGAGTACATAACTTCTTAATCTGAAGTAGTTAACTTCATTTAGTCTGCAACCTGTGGGAGAGAGTCCCCAGCTACCTAAACCTTGGGCGGCCTTCATGGGAGGATATTCCGGAGCACTGCGGAGCCACAAGAAGTTCTCCCTCTGGAGATAATGTCCAATTTATAATGATTAATGAAGGTATGAGATGAGGCCCAAGTGGCTGCTGAACAGATATCATCCAAGGAAACCCTGGATTTAAAGGCGGCAGATGTAGCCATAGCCCTAGTTCAGTGGGCACGAACTCCTTGAGGTGCGGGCCTGCTGGAATTTTGATACGCTGTGATGATACACTGTGAAATCCATTTCGATAAGGAAACTTTCGAGACTGGTTTACCTAGATTACATTTGGCAAAGGAGACGAACAGCTGGTCGGATTGTCTATGACCAGATGTTCTATGAATGTAAAATCTAAGTTGTCTATGTACGTCCAAAGAATGTAATCTTTACTCCCCTTTGTTCTGGTAGTTAGGAAAGAAGATCGGCAAATTGATAGATTGGTTAATATTAGATTCAGACACTACCTTCGGGAGGAAGGAGGGATTGGTCCTGAGGTAAACCCTATCCTTGTGAAAGGCTAAGTATGGGGGTTTGACAGAAAGAGCTTGTAATTCAGATACTCTCCTGGCTGAAGTAATAGCCACTAGAAAGGCTGTTTTCCAAGACAAATATTTGAGGTCTACTGAAGCCGCCGGTTCGAAGGGAGGGGCCGTCAAGGCTTGTAATACCAAGGTCAAATCCCATGGAGGTACCGCTTCCTTTATTGGAGGACTAAGTAGAAAGGTGCCCTTTAGGAACGTTTTGCACAATTTCGTAGTAATCAAAGGACCCATTTCAGTACCTACGTGATAATGAGAGATAGCTGCTAACTGAACCTTAACCGTAGAACAGCTAGCTCCGCCATTAAAAAGACCTGAAAGAAAATCCAGCACCTCAGGCAAGGGGGCTGTAAAAGGATCCAAATTATGGCGTTCCGCCCAGATAGAGAAACGCTTCCATTTACTACCATAGACCTGCCTAGTAGAGGGCTTGTGCGCTGCTACTAGGATAGTTTTAACTGGAGATGAGATACCGGGAGTCCTAGCTACAAGTGGAACTGGAGCAGCCAAGCCGTAAGCTTGAGGCTGACCAGGTCGGGAAGTGGGAGCCCCAGGGGGTGGGAAATTAGATCCAGAAGGGGATCTAGAATCCAGGGCGGATTCAGTCGATGAGACCAGAGGTAAGGGAACCAAGCTTGGCGAGGTCAGAATGGGGCAATGAGGATCATCCTGCTCCCCAACCGACTGGCTTTCTGAAGGAGTTTCAGCATGAGGGGAAGAGGAGGATAGGCATAGAGAAGACCGGGTGGCCAAGCATGCACCAAGGCGTCCCTCGGGGCTTCCCCGGCTGGGGGAATCAGAGTGAGGTAATTGTTGCATTTCGTGTTTGAGGGAGATGCAAAGAGATCGCAACAGGGCTGCCCCCAAATGGCAAAAATTCGACTTGCTACTTGAGGATTGAGGGACCACTCGTAAGGTGAAAGGATGGTGCGACTCAGTCTGTCCGCCAGGATGTTGGTCCGTCCCGGAATGTGCGTTGCAATGAGAAAGCGGTTGGTGGAGATCGCCCATTCCCACACTCTCATGGCTTCTTGACAGAGTGGGTAAGACCTGGTTCCCCCTTGTTTGTTGATATACCAAACTACAGACATACTGTCTGTCTGGATTGCAATTGTTCCTGCACGCAGAAGGCTCTGAAGTGCTTGCAACGACAACAGCACTGCCCTCATCTCTAGTACATTTATGTGCAATAAGGTCTCCGAATCGTTCCACGTGCCTTGGACCGTCCTGCCCGAATAATGCCCCCCCCCCCAAGAAGAGAGGCGTCTGTGGTCACCGTGGCGAGAGGGGAGGCCGTGGCAAAGGAGCGTCCCGGCTGGCGGTCTGGCGATTGAAGCCACCAAACGAGAGCCCTCTTGCAGGCCCTGCTGAGAGAAATGGGGTGATTCAAGGGGTGCAGATGAAGGGACCATTGGACTTGTAGAGTCCACTGTAAAAACCTCATGTTCAGACGCACCATGGGAAGAAGGTTTATTGCGGCTGCCATGGACCCCAGGGCCCTCAGAACAAATCCCGCCGGAGGTTTTGAAGATTGAAAGATGGCCCGCACATGTGCCCTCAATGTGTGCAACCGGTCGGGAGTCAGGAAGACTAGTTGCCTGTTGGTGTCCAGTCTGGCCCCGATAAAATCTATCACCTGAGTTGGGGTGAGAGAGGACTTGTCTGAGTTTATAGTGATCCCTAGTTGCGGAGCAAGGTTGAGGAAGTAGTCCCTGGCTAAGCATAGTAGATGCCTCGTTGGGGCGGTGAAGAGCCAGTCGTCCAGGTAAGGGAAAACCTGCATTCCCTGGAGTCTCAGGTGGGCCACTATCACTGCTAATACCTTGGTGAACACCCTGGGGGCTGAGGTGAGACCAAAGGGAAGGACCCTGAATTGATAATAACTGGCTCCCAGCCGGAAGCAGAGAAACGCGTCCTTGAGGTCTATCGAGCACATCCGGTCGTTCTCCCGCAAGAGGGGGAGAATAGATTGAAGAGTGACCATCCGGAACTTTTCTTTGGTTACTGACAGATTTAGTAGGGAAAGATAGAGGATGGGCCTTAGGTCCCCTGTCTTTTTTGGCACCAAAAAGAACCTGGAGTAGTAACCCGATCCGGACTGGCCTGGAAGGATGCGCTGGATAGCTCCTTTTTCTAACAGCTGCAGAATTTCTGCAGCTGCTGCCTCCTCCTGATTGGCTTGAACATCGGGGAGGTGCTCGGGGGTGTAGGGAATATAAGAAAGGGGAATTCTGTATCCTCTGGATATGATACAAAGCACCCAGCGGTCTGTTGTAATGGACTCCCAAGCTGCTAGGTGCCTTGAGAAGCGCCCCCCAACTGCCTCCACAGTGGAGCAGTCGGGCAACCCCTCTTAGTTGCTGCATGCGCCGATCAGAGAACCTCTGGGGAGCAGAGAAGCGGACTCCGACGGCAGACAATGTCTTCCCGTCCTTTTTGCTCTGGACTAAAGTCTCGCGAACTATCTTGCCAAATAAGGCAGAACCATCGAAGGGGGCATTCGCAAAGGACGCCTTGAAGGGTTCCGCAAAATCACAATGTCGGAGCCAGGCCTGACGCCTCGTAACTAGGCCCGCTCCGCTGGCTCTAGCAGCTCCCTCTGTAGCATGGGATACAAGCCGCATAGAGGTGTTGGATATAGACCTAAGAGTGGCCATGCGAGTGGAGTACAACTGTTTGTCCTCCGCCTGGGCCTGCTTTGAATGCCTCCAGGAACACGGATTCGTCCAAGGAAGCCTTGGGGGCGGACCCCCCCCTCATCCTAAGCATTTCCATGATGTCTCCAAAGGAGACATCCTCGGGGGGGGGGGTGACCTTGGGGAGCCTTCCCCCTCATCCAAATCCGTGTCTTCTGTCAAGGACTCGGGGGAGTCCACGTGCCTCCTCTTGCACTTCCGCTTGTGAGGAACATCCTCGGGGGGGGCTGTCCGAGGATGTCTCACCAGCCACATCTTGTTCCAAGAGAATGACCTGAGCCGTCAAAGC